>NC_088853.1:22222628-22458301 GCF_963853765.1 Magallana gigas | reverse complement strand
CCTCTCTCTCTCTCTCTCTCTCTTCTCTCTGACATTATATACAACAAAGAAAAAGAAACCTCTCTCATGCTGGTTTTTGGCACCTTCCCATGCAGTGTGGTAAAATAAGAGTAGTATCAATGCACCGAGGCACACACACACAAACAGCCATCACTCATAAAGCACACAGTCATCATCTCAGCCAACACAAGGGCCAGAGAGAGAGAGAGAGAGAGAGAGAGAGCGAGAGGAGAGAGAGAGAGAGAGAGAGAGAGAGAGAGAAAGAGGTGTAACAAGGAGAGTAACTGAGAACTCCACGTGTGTCTGTGTTTGTGCACACTTGTGCTTTTACAATGATGAAATCTGATCCAACTCATACTCCCTCAGTTTCAGGGAAGAATTCAGAGTGGGAAAGGGAGGGGGTTGGTTGGGGGTTGGTGGGGGGGGGGGGGGGGGTTGGGGGTTGGAGGGGGTCAAAATCCTCCTGGAATTTATACAACTATCAAATATGTCATCTCCAGCCCTTGAAAATAACTGGACACTTCCCTTTATTCCATCCTCTATATTCAAAACTTAAGGAATCATTACAAAAATGTTTTATTTTTTTTCTTCAGATTTTCTGATTTTTCTTTGGAGAAGGGATAGGAGAGGGCACTCTGTTGAAGAACCAATATACAATTTCTTCAGAAGGAACAAAATGAGTAATACTCCTTGTGTCCAGATTAAAACCTTTCACACTTATCCAGAGCAAAGGTTACACACAGAATTTACTAGCTCTTACAGGTGACAGAATCATAGAATTGACAATACTCCAGGCCTGTCTATTTCGCTTCACTCACCAAATAATCAACAGAGGGGCCACACAAACACACAGAGACCATACACACACACAGGGGCCACACACACACACATGGACTATACACACACAGACAACACTCACACTTGGACTATACACACACAAGGTCCATACACATCCAATATACTACTTTCTTATTCATCAATAATCGTTCAAATTTATATTCAAGGTACTGGCAGATTTGAATAATCACAAAAGTATTTTTGTCAATAACATCTTGTTTAATTTAATATCTGTATCTTTTTATCTCACTCATCCTTGCAAACATGTTGGACTAATACTAATAAACTTTTACTATCAAATACCTAACTGGTGTAATTTATTATCATACAAGTACGAACTGAGATGTAATTGCAATAATATTGTATTTGTTGTTCAACATATAGGGAGAGGGCAAATTAAAGTTTTTATAACATGTGCCCAATCCCAAATGCAATAAAATATGTTCAAATCAAATTCTAATTAATTGAAGATTCACTGAAATGGCCATTACCCCATTTTCTGACACAAGCACTATAGATACATAATCCATATATAAACAATATACCACCATTCCCCCACCCAGGGGTGTAAATGGCAGATGAAGAAATCAGCGGATCCACTGAAAAATCACATCCCTGCCCACCTCTCAAAGAAGTTTATGAATAAATACATATCACTGGTTTGAACCCAAACTCTGTTTTTGGCTGAATTGTATAACATATACTGTAGACAATGTACACCCCCCTCCCCAAGAAGTTTATGAATATATACATATCGCTGGTTTTTGGCTGAATTGAATACAATATTCTGTAGACAATGTACACCCCACCCCACCCCATCCCACCACTCAAAGAGATTTAAGAATAGATACATATCACTGGTTTTTGGCTGAATTGAATACAATACCCTGTAGACAATGTACACGCCCCCCCCCCCCCCCCAACCCCCCCCCCCAAAAGAAGTTTATGGAGATATAAAGGTACCTGGTTTGAACCCAAACTCCATGTTTTGGTTGGATTGCTGAGGGTTATTCTTCACGCCTCCGTTGGAGCCGATTGGTGGAGAAAACATCTGTCGAAAAAACAAGAGGAGATGTCAGATATTACCATATAAAATCCAAACGTAATGACGAACATACTTGAAAAAGAAAAAATTCTGATCACTGCAGTTGTCAATCTTCCATAATTATACACAATACACTTACCCAAAACATTCTCTTTAAGGTAAAAAGAGAAATAGAACAGCTGAGGGGGTCAAAAACTGGGCAAGTTAAATCAATAAAAAAAATTCACAGCTTAATGGTGACTGATGCAGCAAAAGACAACCAAAAATGATCGAAAAACGCAAGGAAAAAGGAAATAAATGGAAACTTTATCTACAAATATTTTGTACACGACTGCTAAAGTTTTAACGCTTTGTCAAGATGATCAGCTGTGCTGTCAATCAAAATGACAAGGACTTGCCTCATTATTCCCGATCCACTATACGTTATACTACAGGCATCAAGCCAGTTCTAGTGTATTTTTAACTATCAACAAGGAACTGATATATATATACTTGCTCTATCACAAATTAACAAACTCTCGGCTGCAACCTTTTTCAACAGGCTCATTTTTTATCATCGAGATCAATTAATTAAATTTAAGTCATTACATGTTATACATCCCTCTTACTTCATTACTGAAATTTGATTAAAGAAGTCTTTTTATTTTCTTATATCATGACATCTTGGTACAAAAAGTACTTCTTAAAGATGTCTGTTACAAAAGACAGCATTCTATAAATGACACTTATTTTGAGCTTTATGTCACAGGCATTTCATGAGGGTTGGGGGGGGGGGGGGGATACAATACTATAATTAGCCCCGACATCACCATAGTTAAGCCCTCTCATTCTTTGATTCAATCCATAAAATCCTCTAATTGTTATCACATGTACATCTATTTCCTATTCCCTATCACTGAACAAAATAGTATTCCCTTCTCTTCCCCCCTCCCCCCCTTTTTATCAACCCCCACTAAAGGTTTTCTTCTTTCTTGTCTTGCCTTTTTCCCTCTAATTCTCACACTCCCCGATTCCCATTGATTTATAAGTCCACCACCCCCTCTTGTTTTTCCCTTTCCCTGTCCTACAACATGTTAGACACCTTCCTGTGGGTCCCAGAACCCAATGATGTACAAGGGCATGACTGTCAGCATGGCCATAAACTGGTCGTTTAGTGGTCAGTGAGAACCAGTCACCAGCGTAGGTCGCACTATAATCACCGGACATCAGTATAAACAAGCCAGACCTAGCACTAACGACCCTTCAATTAACAATCAAGCAGGAACGATATGAGAGAGAGACAGAAAAAAATCCCCTTCCACGTAAATCTTTAATAAAACATATTAGACTTTTCTGATCTAAGTAAATGCCATCGAAGTCTTAAAAGTATCCAAATGCTCAGCGGCCCTCTAATTAGACCACTCTCAGCGAAGGTTTTTTTTACCAAATCTATGTAGATATCATCTAAGTAGCAAAGTAGCCTATTGGCCAGCATCCTTTTAATTACACAACTATCAAAAAAAAAGGGTTTACCCATCTTCGTAAATGTTATCCAAGTCCTAATTGGTTGAGCCCACTGGTCAGCAGACTCCTAATTACAGACCAACAGAATCTGGCTTCTCCGGGTGTGGCTCGGGATTCTGTGTGCTATTTTTTACTTTTAGGAAACATTTTCTCTGTGACTAAGCTCATTCTCGACCAACTAGGCGAGGCTTAAGGAACTCAATTTCTTTTTTTAATTTCGGTAATATGATTTTCTCCTTCTATGATCCTCTGCATTTAAACACATTGTCTTCTTTAGAAGTACCTGATTCTTTTTACATTAGTATGTTACGTCACTTCTTGTTTTTAAGCCGTACAACCGAGAAAAGTCTTTTTTTTTATTAATTAATAGAAATCAGATTGAGGCACATAAAAAAAAGACAAGCCTCATTATTACACACGAAGTCCTTCAGGTTTTTAGCAATCTTTCTTTTATTTCTTTCTAAGATATCAAAGTTATGTACTTCTACCCAGTGGCCAAAAAGAAAAGAGAATGCACACAACATCTCCTCGCTGTGATCAAATAGCTCACGCTGCAAGATTGCTTTCTAATCGTAGCAACACTCTGAAATGCCTTGCTACAGTGTTCAAAGAAAATCCCTAGCACTATATGCACTGCATTTTACAACAGAATGGGTCTTTGATCATTTTAGATTTCATGGTATTGTGTCTCACTTCTCTTCACAACATTGTAGTTTAGCTTTCAAACAGTATTTTCTTTTTCAACTTGTGCAGTATATAACCACGGCGCCAGATTTGTTTCATGCCAGCAGGCCAAAACGTCATTCTGTTTTATAAAAGATTGTAATTTGGTAACCTTGAGGGGAAATCACCTTGACCTTTAAAATTCATTTCTACTTTGATGAATACAAAAGACCCTCTACTTTGATGAATACAGAAGACCCAATCAATGGACACTGACAGAAGATCAGTACTGTAAATTTTTTACTAAAAAGAACTACCTGTAAAATCGCTTTTAGATCACTTCCTAAAGAATTTTCCTACAGGTTTGTCTTTTTATCAGCACTGTAATTTTAAACTACTTATAGATTTGTCTTTTGTTCAGTACTCTAATAGATTCATCTAAAAATCTTCCAGACCACACACTCTCTCTCTCTCTCTCTCTCTCTCTCTCTCTCTCTCTCTCTCTCTCTCTCTCTCTCTCGTCCTCAGCTGGCTGTTTAATTCCTACATGTAATCACCTCTACCAGCTGATGCCTGATTTCACCCCCCAGGCAGATTCCAAGCTAATCACAGACTTCGTTCACTGTCACTGTAACAATTTCATCCACCATCCCCCACAGGTTTTTCAGTAGGGACTTAGCTCATAATAAAAGCACTCCAAATATTCCCAGCGGATTAGAACAGAGGGAGAAATCAATCACTTTTTCATCTTCTGATTTATTGAAATCAAAACACATTCTCTGAAAGCAATCATTTTTTAACATTGCTTATATGACTGTCTTAAAAAGCACATTAATAAGTTCAGAAGGTAAACAAGTTCACTCCATATAAAAACTTTAATTTTTTCCTCAACTAAATTCCAGCTCTAGATACATTTAAGACTACAGAAGGACCTTACAGCTCTGAGTCTCGATCAACAAAACACACCACTCTTAATATTTCTTGAATGACTTTGTCAACCATCAGGAAGGAGCTCTTACAAAAATCTATTTTTTCTGTTTGTTCCTAAATCCACATGCACTTTTCAAAATCCTCTTCATTCCTGTAAATAACCTTAAATCCTTCTTGTTTCTAAACATGAATTTCCTAAACATATCCACTTTTCTTGTAGTAAGCTGCTCTTTTGAAAAGGGTCAAGGTCACAAAGATTCAGATTAGAGTCCTGACTGTGACCTTCATTAATCTCCCCCAGAATCATCAAACAACTGCATTTTTCAGAACCTGCCCAGAAGCATGTACACCAATGAAGTTGGAAGGGATAAAGAAATTAAGAGAAAAAGAGAGATTCCTGGCTTCTGTTTTCCAACACAGATGGATTACAAGCACCAGACTGACACAGTCTGCCATCTGCTCCTACTTAATACTGGCTGAGCCCAGTCTGCCAAACGCTGGCGTGACCTTGAGACTGAGGCCACCAGGTGGCTCCCCCATCTGGTTGTTACGGACAACAGGTGCTCTCCCCTGACACAGGAGGGCCCTGGTATTGATTGAAATGTGTACTACTGCAATGTGTTCCTATTCAATACACATCGGCCTGGTGTTCATTCATAAAAATTCTTCTCTCTTTATATGCAGACACCTTGATTTATTCCCACTAGCTGTTGATATTCCAAGGGTTATAACTCTATTTGGAACTCCTGCCAGACCTAACCCCACCCCAACCCCCTCCTTAGACAAATTCTTCCCTTTCTTTTATGTTTTGTTTTGTTTACAAGGTCAATCCCTTCTTTATGCAGCTGTTTAGTTAATGAATTAAATTTCAATTACTCTAGTATGAATTTTTACTTAGAAAATTATAACTTTCAAATCTTTCTACTTGCCAGTTTTGCACATAAATTTCTTGATAATTCATAATGCTTTGATATAAAAACTCTTCACCCCCTTTTGCAAACGGAAACATTCTCCCCCCCCCCCCCCACTCCCACCCAAACAAAAACATTTTCCTTTCCTATTCCAGCCAGTGCATTGAAGTAAACGCATTCTTCTTATAAATCAATGTACTTTTAATACACCGGATCTCAACTCTGCTTTATAGAACCCTAACGTTTCATAAAGATAGAGAGAAGGAGAGAGAGAGTGGGGCCAAGTTACAAACCACAGCTGCTCGAATTCAATAACCTCGTACCCTAATCTGTTACCCAAACACCGGGTAGGACTTTTAACTCGACCTACTGAATCATTATGAGGCCCGACAAGAGTCTCTTACTTCTACATGTGTTTGGTTTGCAACCAATCTTTTCCAAGAATCAAACTTCTTATTGAAACATCCAACCTTATTCCCCTTCTCTCTCTCCCCCTCCCCTCATTTTCAAAGAAATAAATTGAGTTTCTGATGAACAAAATTGTAAGTTTGTTTTAAAAAAAAATCCTTTTGTATTGTTTTCACATTCATCGGAACTACACTAGATTTGACCTCGCTGTTCAGTGACCCTTGTTTTTTTTTTTTTTTGAAAGCCAAGTAGGGAACAGCTGTTGCCTGGCAAATTTATTCAGGCGTGTCTTTTCCACTTAAAAAGCCCATAAAATTAGAAGGTTTATAACACTGAAATAAATTACATGTGGAACATTTCGTCAGTAGGGTCCCCAGAAAAGGGGGGTGAGGCATTTCCCTCTTACCACACAATTGTCAAACAATTACAACAGTCATTCCTTCTTTCCTTTCAAAGATTTCAGATTTTCTCTCTCTCCTCTCTCTCCTCTCTCTCTCTCTCTCTCTCTCTCTCTCTCTCTCTCTCTCTCTCTCACACACACACACACCTTATTTTGTTTGAAAGTTTATGGAGAAAGGCATTTCAGGCACTTTGCATAAAGACTGCAGTCTACTTATTGCAAGATTATACTATTTGTTGAATAAAGAATTTTTCTCCTTCTTTCCTTCACTCAGGTGGGGAAAGATTTTTTCCACAAGTATCTAACAAAAGAAAAACACCCCTACAAAAACCAAAAACCTGCTTTGACCATAAATCTTTAAATGCTTTTATGAATGCAAGTCAACTCCTTCTAGCCATCAATGAGAAAAAAAATCTCTCATCAAACGAGATGAGGAGATTAGTGCTAACGAATTGCCAGTACTTAGGGTTAAAGAGATTACCACAGATTATCACACCCTTAGAGATTACTGAAATCAAACTGTAAGCCTGCTTTTTTTCTGCCTGATTTTCCCCTAAGCTGATCTCATTATAAATTTGTGATCGCCTCTTTTGACTTCTTACACCTTGTGTACGGGGGTTTACTATTTGCCACATCAATTTACCATACCCACATTACACACAAACATTCATCATAAAAGAAATCTTTAACCTCACAGTATAATTTGATGACAAATTCTGTGCAATGCAGCAGTTTGTTCTTTGTTCCCAATCTCTACCTAAACTATTTTTAACCAATACAACAAAAAACAGCTTTCTACTCATTTTGTCTAGTGATAAACAATATTATAAGCATAGTTATCAGCCCTTAAAATTTGGTAATTATTTTTAAATGTGAGCCTAAATTTCATCCCATAAAATTGTTCTTTCATTATCATAGTATTAAATATATCTCATTTCATTGTTTGCCTCGAAATATCTAAGAAAGCACCCAATCATTGACCTTTCGACCTTTACAGTTACATTGACCTTTTTATTGCCATTCACTTTTTAATGTGTATTTCACCTGCTAATTACAAACAACTGTAAAACTCTTTAAATAGCACATAACAAATTAATTACAAAAACCAAACCAAGCCATTGTCGACCAAGCCATGATAAAGGTCTAAAATTAATAACGTCAAGACACATCTCTCATGATTTCCTATCTGGCACAAATTTTGCATTTATTTAACTCTCTGGTAAACTAAGGTCCTTAAAGACCTTCAGATGGGGTAGTAACACTTGAATTTGAAAGTTTCAGATCACTTTCAAAAATGATTTTTCAATATTGGATCATAGCTACCCAAATTCTATTTCAAGGGGGGCGATACCAACTACTTCTTCAGGAAACACAAGGATTATTAGGATAGGTATATATAGATGTCAAAGAATAATGAAGATGCTCATATGCCATACATGCAAAGGATGCAAATTTTGTTTCTATCAGTATTATCACCAACCAGCTTATACCTTTAATCTAGAATCATACCTCAATGTTTCAACAATTTTGTCCAATATCAAAAGTTCATCTAATTACTGCACCCTATCCAACTTATCCCAAAGGTCAACCTCTTGTTAGATATCCCATTAAATTATGACACTAAAATATACACCACTAATTCAAGCTAACAAGTTAAAACCCTTTGTAAATTAATACTAACAAATTAATCACAAAATATCAATGTACAAGATTCCCTGACCAATAAATTTATGCAAAGAGATCCAAACACCCGACCCCCCGACCCCCTTGGACCCCTCCAACAATCCTATCCTCCCATTCCCCCCGACCCTTATACTGCATTCCCCTTCATTCTTCCTGCACATCCTTGGGCTTTGGCACAACACCGATGGACTTACCGCGCTGAAATCGAGCAAATCGGAAAGTTCCTTATCTGAATGCATGTTCACTCGGTCACCGAACGTTCCGTGAGGGCCGTTATGGTCGTTCATCATGACTGCCGAGAACAACCTGTACCAAAGAGAAAACCAAACACAGACATTATACTAACCGTTTCTACGGTAACATTGGGCGGCGGCTGATGTCGCGTCGCCCCCTGATGGTGGAGAGTGCCGTATTGCGGCGGCGGAGGCTGATGATGCGACGACGTAAATCTGTGATGCTGATAAAAGGTTGGGTTAGATGTACGAGGTGAGGAGGAGGGGTAAACATTGGGATGCATGCTGGGGGCGGGCCCCTCCCGAAAGAACACCCCCTGGGGGTTCATCCCCTCGTTACCACTACCAGGTAGGTACCTGAAAAGACAACACGTGAAAAAAAAACACAAAGGTAGGAGAAAAAAGAAGCATGCATAAAAACATATAAGCAGAAAAGAAAAAAAAACATTTAAAAACGCAAACAGTCACCGAAAATGAGTACTAGACATGATATATTTTCTTTAGTTCTACATAAAGCAGCTTTATTTGATGTATGAAATTGATTGGCTCCATCTACTGAAAGTATACCTGGGTTGAACACATTCAAACCAATTTTATATTAAAAAAAAATTATTAACATCAAATGCAGAATACCAAAGGTATATGAGTTTTTTAAAAACACAAATATTTCGCTTGTAATGATTTCATTGTTATTTTGCGTTTCCTCTTTATTTTGCCCCGCGAGGGGAGTGTGTTTTTGAATAGGACTAAGGTAGAAAGTTGGAGTCCCTATCTTTACCAGCTGTTACCAGACCAATATTGCTTTACTAGGAGCGACCGCCTTCCTTCACTTGTATCCCCCGTTATGTTTCACGATCAATGCCTATCTTGTTCCAATGTCAATTGCCTTAAATTCACAATAAACCAGACTTTTTTTTCATCATGACTTCCAAACTGTTCATTTTTTTAAACTCAGGTTTCTTGTAAGTTCATTCATTTGTAAAATCTAAATTTTTTCAATGCCTCAATTTTCCCATCTCATTTATAACCCATCCCCAAATTATTGACTAATTTGTGTAAAAATTTTGCCCTGTACTAAAACATTATGAATTACCAGGTAAAAAAAATTAAATAATCCATGAATCTGGACTCCCAAATCATTCACAACTTCCAAGCAGATTAAATATGTGTGTATTTCCAACGTGTTTATCTTTCTCTCAATCCTACAGAGAAAGATCCTATTTTCATACTACCTTGTGCAGAAATATTCCTTCATAATATCTATCTTTTGCCAAAGAAATCTCCATTTAATGTATTTATTACAAAATATCTTAATATCTTGATTTGCTGTTACGCCCAAAAATCCCATCATACAGAACATTAAAACACTGTTTATGTTCTTACAATCCCTGTCTTGTTCATATAGAGCATCATCTTGTTCACAGAGATTTAGATCTTGTTCACAGAGATTCGGATCTTGTACACAAATATCCGGGCATTGTTCAAAGAGATCCTGATCTTGTTCAAAGAGATTTGATCTTGTACAGGGATCTTAATCTTGAACAAAGATACCCAAAACTTGTTCACAGAGATCCGCATCATGTTCGAAGAGATTCGGACCTTGTTCACAGAGATCTTGACCTTGTTCACAGAGATCCTGATCTTGTTCAAAGAGATTTGGATCTTGTACAGGGATCTGGATCTTGTGCAAAGAGATTCGGACCTTGTTCAAAGATCCAGACTTTGTTCACAGAGATCCGGATCTTGTTCACAAAGATCCTGACCTAGTTCACAAAGATCCAGACCTTGTTCGATGTTCATGTGCTGGATGTGTTCATACAATGTAGTTTCCCTCTAACCCTACACAACACTCATTTCAGGTGACATGTTTACAGCAACCAAAAAACATTCAAAGTAAAATATAAAACATGCATAAACAAGGCAAAGAAAAAAACATTCAACATGCAAATCAAAATTTTAAAAGGAAGCCATAACTGATTTCGAGGAGTGCTACAATGGTCAATTGTCACAGAAGTTTTTCTTGTACCAATTTCTTCAAATTTTTATCTACATTGACTAGTCACAACAATTATAAAAATGTCAGAACATTTTTATAGGCATACATTATTCATATCTCAAACAAATAAAAGTGGCTGACATAAACAACAAAGAAGGAATGCAACAAAAAATGAAAGTAGTCATGCAAATCAAAATAAACTTCAAGCAAGATGCAAACAGAGAAATACTTTTGGGGGTTCTGGTCAGGATTAAGGTGGGATGGGTGTGTCTGTATTGTGGTGAGAAGTTTGTTGGGAGGAGATGGGGGTGGGGGGGAGAGAAGGGAGAAAATTTTTATAAACCTATAACCGAGTGAAAACAAAAATAAAGATTAGACAATCATCAAATATTTCTTTTTCTCCCTGTTTATCTGCCATTCTCTTTATTTACTGTATGCATTGATCAAGATAACTAGTCTCCCTTAGGTAAAATGTAAAACATGGTGCGGCAATAAAATTCTTTTTCACTTTTTTTTCATTTCTTGGTTTCATAGGGACCCTTCATGAATTTTTAATGAATCTGTATGATGGCTTTTTCTTGAACTGGGACATATACTGCAACAGTGTGGACAAGTCCCTGTGTTATTCTACTGAACACAAAGCCTGTACTATTTTTGGTTTGCTATTTGTGTCATGGGTGGATCTATGCGTTTTCCATGCCTGTAGGTGTTTGTGTATTTAAACATATTTGAAATACCAGAGAGAGAGAGTGAGAGAGATGACAAATTGTAGTGGGGAGCACGGAACTGGGAGGCTTGGAGTAGGAATTCACATGCCATTTTCAAAGATTTCAATGTGTATGCGATATTAATGTTTGTTTTTTTATCTTTTAAATTACTTGATATTGTTCAGTGTTCACCTAAATTACATCAATAGTTATGACTTTTGAGTAAAATACTGTGGTCTGATACATGATTAGCATGAACTTCTTAAAATCAAAACCGGAGGCAGAGGGTGTTAATCAAATTTGGGGGCAAATACCTGAAAATCAGAAAATGACAAATCATGTCTGTAAAGATACTTGATCAAATAAACAACTTATCTGTGTAAAATTTATTAAAGAATTGTACGCGAAGGAAAGGTGTGAAATTAAGGTTTCTTTTGATTACTTTGAAAATGGTTCTCACCCCCAAATATTAATATTAATCAAGTTCAAATAAACGACAAAAAAATATTTTAAAAAATTATCATAAATAACATAAACGCAAACAGTGGAGACCTCCATCAGCATCACTTTTAATTCAACATTGAGCAAATCACTACAAAAAGCTAACAAATTTGAAGCAATAAAAAAATCATAAACTTGTAGGTGTAATATCTGTTGATAAGTATGAATGGCAAAATTCCATTCTAAAACTGTTTGCAAGCTCTATCAATAGAAGACAAAAATACATGTGTCCTCAAAAATCAAAACCTTCTGAGAATGGAAGGTGAGAATGTTTGCTTAATTGTTAACAGGCTCCAATAATGTATCTGCAGATGTGCACCACACATGTTCTATGGTGTAAACTAGAATTGTGTCGCAACATGTGTAGATTTCTGATCTATATCAAACAGATTGAGAAATCATTTTTTTCATTTGAAACAGACCTCCTCTCTCCCCATCTGTGAAAAGTCGTGCGACCAATTTTGATATTGGGACAGTATGGGAAAACACACAGATTTTTTTTTTTGATCTAGCAACAGTTGGGACAGGGCCATCTGTTATGCCCAAGAACTATAATAACAACACACGGCCATTATTAACACACTGTGAACGAAACCAGAAGGACATAGTGGCGTTCAGTGCAACGCAAAGCAATGGGGAGAGAGAGAGAGATTATTTACAGTGAATTCAAAATGTTCGACGAGCACAAAAACATTGTTATAACAATACAGCATCTTTATAAGGGTTGTGATATTTTGCCTCTAAACTTTCTGTGCAATCAGATTCGATTTTAGGGATGTAATGTGAAGGAGGTTTAACAAAAAGGAATCAAACGGACATGACACAATGGCACTGCCTTATCTACAGCTATCTTTGGTAACACGATCAACTCTTGGAGCAGCCAAAATGGCGACGACCGAACTACCGAAGTCCCGAACACGTTTTGGAACTTACCTTGCTCTTCGTTGCTGCCAAGCTTCGCTTCCCTCCGATAATCCGTCAGAATTTAACATTCCCTTTTTTCACTGCCTGGAAATCCAGCAAATTTCCAGACCCTCAGTGTTTGTAAAACATAAACTTTTTTTCGGCTATTCGGAATCTACCTTATTTACCCAAATGGCCTCTGTATGACATGTTTCACTATCCTTTGTCGCAAGCAGCGTATGTGATTCGCCCGTTTGATATATTCTTCCGCGCTCTCTGAAATCACCCTCTGTGATAATTGCGCGGTGGCAATTCACTCCGATTGGTTATATTCAACCTCAATTAATATATTCTGGTGTTAAATCTTCGTATTTTCAAAATTTGCGTCAAGATTAATAGATGTTGGAATTGTTGATCTTTTAGAACTATTTTCTGGTCGGTTACTGTTCGATGTGATGTGTGATGCGGTCAATGTTTTCATCGGGATCAGTAGGGGTCGAATAAAGAGTGTCTTATGCCTAAGGTATCTAAAGCTAAGAGTTAACTCACTCTAAGTTTTGGGACACTACTCAATAGCTGTTTTAATTAGTACAGTAATTAATTATTAATTGAAATGGTATAAAGCAGTTTGTTAAATCAATTTTTTTTATCACAAAAAAATATATATTTCTCGTGGCATTTCTTTTCTCAGCAAAGTTTCGAAAAGATAATAGTCTATTATACAGATATATTCAACATTGATCGGTATTAGCATGTATAGAAATATGTAGATATATTAAGTTTCACATGATTCCTACTGAATAAGTTTACTATATATGTACATGTACTATTGTCACCACTATTTTATAGACATTCGATTAGATCTAATAATTTATTGGCCGGTAGAAAAAAAAGTCACCAACAAAAATTAGAAAGAAAAATATGTGAAATTGATTTACCAAAATCTTTATGATAATATGTTGGATTTTTCAAATAATTTCTTGTCTTTTATTAATATGTTATAATTAACCGCTACATCTAATTTCTTTCCTTTCTACATCTTTTTAATTTTTTTTATTTGAGGCAAAGTGAAGTAAAATAGAAAAGAGTATGAAAAATATATCCACGAAAATAATAAACGAAATAATGAATATCTTAAGCTTTCTAAAAATTATAAAACGCTTGATTCCTCTTACTTTTCAATATAATAACTATGCAAATAAAATTGTATCACCGGCCCTTTGTGTATTTCATGACGTCACATATAAATGGAGCCTGAAACTGACACAGAGAGAGTTCTACATCTGGAGATGACAGCCCAACGGGACCTCGTCATAATCTGTATACTCTTCCCGCCGCTAACCGCGGGGGACAGGGCTGGTCATCTATACACGACAATTCGCACCCCCAGCGCGACCCCAGACACATTGAGGCGGCGAATTATTATCTCGACAAATCAATTAAGCCAAGATTCACGCGAGATTACGTAACTTTATAATTTATTACTATTTCCTTGAATGCATTATATCAAATTCTTTTATGGTTTACATACATATGAGAGAGAGAGAGAGAGAGAGAGAGAGAGAGAGAGAGAGAGAGAGAGAGAGAGAAGTAATAATGCACCGTTCGATACGTGCCTTTTAAAAGTACAATTATTATACATGTACGCGTTCAAGCTACAAATGATTATATACATAATGTTTGTTTATTACTATACATGACATTTGATCTGGAATTACCGTGACTTTTATGGGGAAAAAAACCTATCTCGATTGTGCAAATGGAATGTAAGATATAGAATTTTCCCAAAATCAATTCGCAGTAAAGTTAGCAAGCATTATGCACATTTTATTATTGTGCATGTGTCTGGAAAACATGTCTTTTTATCAGTTATAATATTTTTTAGGGGAGTCCGAAGGATATATTTAAATTTTCCATGCAGGTTTGGAAGGGGTTCAAGGCACATTTTTGATAATTTTACTATATAAAGTTAGCAAGAGGAGTACGGGGGTGTCGGTGCCCCTTTTAGATCCCCCCCCCCCCCCCCCCCGTGTATAAATTATTCAGTCGTCTTGCAAAATAGTGCATGCATACTACATGTATATGATAAATTGAAAATTAATTTCGCACTATTAAACTGAATTAAATGTACATGTACTTACATCTAGACATCCATGTAATGTTCAATTGTCCAATCAATTTTATTGGTATGTTTTTTTTTTTTTATTCATTAGAGGTTTTTTTTAATAAGTTTATTCTTTTTATGTAATTCATTCAAAGATTTCTATCGATAAAATTGCTTGGTTTATGCTCAAAAACATATACATGTATGATCATTTTTAAACATTTTTTTTGGTAGCTTTCTATGAATTCGTTTAATCCATTTCTTTTATTTATATATTGTGTATTCCAAGTAAAAGGGAGATTAATCTCTCTAACGAAAACTTAGCTATAAGTAAATAAATATAAATCAGAAAAATGAAAACAGTTCTATAAAAAGCAAATTTGTGTAGAATTATTTTATCACGAATTCAGGTAACAAGCCGTTGAAAAGATTAGCTTTCTGTTTTTTCTGCTCTTTTCTCTAATAATATATAAATTACATGTATAAGAGTTAATATTTTTTTGTAAGTTGGTGTGTATATATATTCATAAGTATGTCGAATCTATTAAAAAATGTTATAAATAAAACTTGATGAGATAACATTATTCAATTTTTCAAATTTCATGGCCATAAAATTTCCATATACGCAAGAATTAATAGCTGAGAAAAAATAATGCTGCAAATACACACGTAAATGCATCTAGTAAATGTCTTGTACAAAAGTTCAACAGCTTGTTTTCGTATTTATTTGTCAGAGGGTATATCCCTTGAGTTGTAGGCGTATGATTTAATTGTATTTTGCCTAACTCTTCTGCACGTGTTTTCACGGACACGTGTTGGGAGAGAGCATCTTCGCAAACCACGGACAACACCCGCCCGGGAGAGGTACGCAGACTCTAGACCGTGACTTGAGACGAAGGGGGGGGGGGGGGGGGTCGGGGGGGGGGTTGTTGTATACATCGATGATTTGCACTGTGACGCCAGTAACAACTAGAAAATGAACCGTAAATCGTAATCGGAAACTTATTTTCATGAAAGCCTAGTACTTTGATTAATACCAGTAAACTTTTAGAAAATTGAAGAAAACATCCAATCTGATGTTGGAACCATGCAAGACGATGAAGATGTTAACAAAGAAAATATTGAGCTATATATTGTGTACTTGTGATTTTTACAAAAGTCAATCTCAAATATAGAATTAATTACAGTTATTAGTTACATGAATAACATCGTTTTCCAAAGGGGATGGGGGTGATGATGAAGATTGGAAGGGACATCTTACCCTCGAAAATCTCAACAATCTTTAAAAAGGCCACAAAATAAATAAAAAATGTGTTCTTCGGAGCTCAAAATCCTAGTTACTGGGAAAAAGGGACGAGGAAAGAAGAAATACCTGCCCCCCCCCCCCCCCCCGAAACATTATTTGTTTGTTTTTATATATTATGTACATGTTTTCAGCAGTTTTTCTATACCTTTTTGAATTCTGTAACAATAGCATAATTTGGTCTTTGATTGCATGTCATACAGTTATAAACTAAAAACAAAGGTTATTTTCAGACTTAATAATAATTCTACCCGTCGACTGTATTTAGCTAGGGTCCTCTCGCGAAGAAACAGCTGGGCAAACAAACGAGCAACAGCTCGTGATAACAGCGCGTGCCAGCGATCGTCTGCTTGTCGCCTTATAGTTATAGTATTTGTTCACTTTATAACGATCCGCTTTGACAACTATAAACTTCCTGGAATATGTCATGTGTGTGTGTGTGTGTGTGTAAGGGGGGGGGGGGTTAGGGGGGAAGGGTTGGGTGGGTGCATAGTATTGTATTTTCTTTATCAATGAAGTTTGATATGTCACTGCAGACCTGTGCGCTCTTCAAAATACATGTATAGGCCTATTAGATATAAAACGTTATACTAGATTATCTTCTTTGGTGTTTCACAGTATACAATAATTGTGAATGCACTTTCTCATCGTAAACTTCACAAAAAATATTCATGTCAAACAGGCACGATTAATAGAAGGTTATTGATATTTTTTAGCGTTATTTTCATTTCGAAATATTATGTTAAACGCGCATTTTAAAAAAGCGTAAAAATGCTCCCACCCAGGTTATACATGTACGAGTATAACTTGGGTAGATATTGAGTTCATTCCTTATAATTTAATTTTCTGTAATTTGCTGTACAAATTGAGTCCGTTTCACTTTTAAAAATGAAATTAATCTGTTCAAAATTCAAACGTAACGTCAAGCGAATTTAGTACGTTTTTGCGTTTTTGACGTTGGTGCATTGTGACATGTCTTGTGACGCGCAAACCAGGTTATAACCAGGTTATAACCAGGTTAAACTAAATTTTTTTACCAATCAAATGCCGCGTTACAACCAGAATTAAATTATACAGATTTAACTAAATTTTTCTATCCAATCAAATGTCGCGTTTCAACCAGAATTAAATCATAAACAATATAATTTAATATATAAACGGTGTGGCCGTTGGCCCGAGCGCAGATTTAACACAGTGCAGTTTGATTTTTGTAGAACAAAGAAGATGGGTGGATAAGGCGTGTAAAATGCCCATACGCGGTCGGACAGGCTACTGAAAAATTAAAGTATAAATAAATCTGATGGTTTTTTTTTAAATCATTGAAAACAATATATATTTAACGAATCATTGATTTTTAACCTATAGGTATGTTCAATACTTGGAATATGTTGACTCAAACAGGCGTGTACGTATCAAAACCTGCAAATACTGTCATTTTTTAGAACTTCAGGGCATTTTCTTTTATAGAGTGGGTCTGTGCTCCATATTTTTCTCATAGTCTAATTAAGGTCTATTGGAAAACAAACCGATTTCAATCAACAAAAACGTGGAGAGATGACCCACTATATATTAAAAATATAATTTTGTATCCCAACAAATGAACGTTTTGAAAAAATAATACAAGTCCGGTAGTTCGTGGCCTTAGTCACACATAATATTTAAAAATCCCACTTTGTTGTGTCTGAAATGGCTCAGTGGTTAGAGCACCTGGCATAAACTAACCTTATATATCTAGCGTTTTTATGTTACAGGTTCGATACCACCAAAATTTCCGACAATATTTTTTTTCTTATTTTTTGTTAAATATATTAAAAACCGACTATAGTTAGAAATTTTGCTTTTGCAAAGTTTTATTATAATATATTTGAATAGATTTAATTGGGGAAAAATAAATTCAAAATTGTATATCACTACTAAACTGAATGGGCATTTGCGCCATCTTATTCCCCCATCTTCTTTTTGGAAACGCACACAGTAGGATCCAATATCTAAAAGATCAGTTCCTTGATGTTAATATTTTTATTTTCCATCTGATAATTTGATAAGACATACATAGAACAAGTCGTGTTTTTTTATTGAAGCACTTTTGAAACTTATCAGGTGTCCTCTTTCATTTCATTTAATTACCTTCTATTGAAACACTGGAATATTTTAATCGAGTTTAAGGGCAATAAACATCGATAAGCACCAGTCAATCAATGATCGAACTAACTTTTTAAAAACAAAATGGCTGCCAATATGGCGGCGCCCATGGCTGGAAGAATTTTTTTTGGGCCTTAGTACCCCTGATTCAATTTTCATTTTTTCACTGATTTTCTTATATACGTGTTACCATTAATCCTCGCTTCGCGAGGCGGGCTTCGCCCGCCTCTCGCTGTGCCCGGTATTATCAAAAAATCAAGAGTGTATACTGTACATGTCAATTTTGACACGGAGAGTTGACTCTCATATTTATTATATTGATAGATTTACTCAATTGAAAGTTATTAATAACCATTTATAATAATAATAATAATAAAATATAACAATAATATTTTTTTTACATGAAAATTATTCTTAAAAAATTGAAGACAATTGGTCGTCTAAAATACACCAATGGTAAATTGGTTTTTAGCTCACCTGAGTGAGCTATTCTGATCACATTTTGTCTGTCGTCCGTCTGTCTGTCCGTCTGTCCGTCCGTCCGTCCGTCCGTCTGTCTGTAAACTTTTCACATTTTTAACATCTTCTCAAGAACCACTGGGCCAATTTCAACCAAACTTAGCACAAAGCATCCTTAGCCTAAGGGGATTAAAAGTTGTGAAAATTAAAGATCACGCCCTTTTGCAAAGGAAGATAATTAGGAATTTATGAAAATTTCCGAGAAATTTTCAAAAATCTTCTTCTCATGAACTATAAGACCAGGAAAGCTGAAACTTGTGTGAAAGCATCCTCAGGTAGTGTAGATACAAAATTGTGAAAATCATGACCCCCGGGGGTAGGGTGGAGCCAGAGTGGGGGATCGAAGTTTTACATAGGAATATATAGAGTAAATCTTTCAAAATCTTCTTCTCAGAAACTAATCAGCCAGGAAAGCTGAAACTTGTGTGAAAGCATTATCAGGTAGGGTAGATTCAAAGTTGTGAAAATCATGACCCCCGGGGGTAGGGTGGGGCCACAATGGGGGATCGAAGTTTAACATATGAATATATAGAGTAAATATTTAAAAATCTTCTTCTCAGAAACTAATCAGCCAGGAAAGCGGACACTTGTGTGGAAGCATCCTCAGGTAGTGTTGATTCAAAGTTGTGAAAATCATGATCCCCGGGGGTAGGGTGGGGCTACAATGGGGTGTCGAAGTTAACATAGGAATATATAGAGTAAATCTTTAAAAATGTTCTTCTCAGAAACTTATCAGCCGGCAATACTGAAACTTGTGTAGAAGCATCCTCATGTAATGTAGATTCAAAGTTGTGAAAATAATAACCCCTGGGGGTAGGGTGGGGCCACAATGGGGGATCGAATTTTAACATAGGAATATATAGAGTAAATCTTAAAAAATCTTCTTCTCAAAAACAAATCAGCCAGCAAAGCTGAAACTTGTGTGGAAGCTACCTCAGGTAGAGTAGATTCAAAGTTGTGAAAATCATGACCCCTGAGGGTAGGGTGGGGCCACAATGGGGGGTCGAAGTTTAACATATGAATATATAAAGTAAATCTTTAAAAATCTTCTTCTCAGAAACTAATCAGCCAGCAAATCTGAAACTTGTGTGGAAGCTACCTCAGGTAGTGTAGAGTCAAAGTTGTGAAAATCATGACCCCTGAGGGTAGGGTGGGGCCACAATGGGGGGTCGAAGTTTAACATATGAATATATAAAGTAAATCTTTAAAAATCTTCTTCTCATAAACTAATCAGCAAGAAAAGCTGAATCTTGTGTGAAAGCATCCTCAGGTAGTGTAGATACAAAGTTGTGAAAATCATGCCCCTGGGGGTAAGGTGGGGCTACAATGGGGGGTTCGACATTTTAATAGGAATATACAGAGTAAATCTTTAAAAATCTTCTTCTCAGAAACTAATCAGCCAGGAAAGCTGAAACTTGTGTGAAGGCATCCTCAGGTAGTGTAAATACAAAGTTGTGAAAATCATGACCCCCGGGGGTAGGGTGGGGCTACAATAGGGAGGGGAGGGTCGACATTTCACATAGAAAAATACAGAGTAAATCTTTAAAAATCTTCTTCTCAGAAACTAATCAGCCAGGAAAGCTGAAACTTGTGTGAAGGCATCCTCAGGTAGTGTAAATACAAAGTTGTGAAAATCATGACCCCCGGGGGTAGGGTGGGGCTACAATAGGGAGGGGGGGGGGTCGACATTTTACATAGAAAAATACAGAGTAAATCTTTAAAAATCTTCTTCTCAGAAACTAATCAGCCAGGAAAGCTGAAACTTTTGTGGAAGCATCCTCAGGTAGTGTAGATTCAAAGTTGTGAAAATCATGATCCATGGGGGTAGGATGGGGCCACAATGGGGGATCGAAGTTTAACATATGAATATATAGAGTAAATCTTTAAAAATCTTCTTCTCAGAAACTAATCAGCCAGCAAATCTGAAACTTGTGTGGAAGCTACCTCAGGTAGTGTAGAGTCAAAGTTGTGAAAATCATGACCCCTGAGGGTAGGGTGGGGCCACAATGGGGGGTCGAAGTTTAACATATGAATATATAAAGTAAATCTTTAAAAATCTTCTTCTCATAAACTAATCAGCAAGAAAAGCTGAATCTTGTGTGAAAGCATCCTCAGGTAGTGTAGATACAAAGTTGTGAAAATCATGCCCCTGGGGGTAAGGTGGGGCTACAATGGGGGGTTCGACATTTTAATAGGAATATACAGAGTAAATCTTTAAAAATCTTCTTCTCAGAAACTAATCAGCCAGGAAAGCTGAAACTTGTGTGAAGGCATCCTCAGGTAGTGTAAATACAAAGTTGTGAAAATCATGACCCCCGGGGGTAGGGTGGGGCTACAATAGGGAGGGGGGGGGTCGACATTTCACATAGAAAAATACAGAGTAAATCTTTAAAAATCTTCTTCTCAGAAACTAATCAGCCAGGAAAGCTGAAACTTGTGTGAAGGCATCCTCAGGTAGTGTAAATACAAAGTTGTGAAAATCATGACCCCCGGGGGTAGGGTGGGGCTACAATAGGGAGGGGGGGGGGTCGACATTTCACATAGAAAAATACAGAGTAAATCTTTAAAAATCTTCTTCTCAGAAACTAATCAGCCAGGAAAGCTGAAACTTGTGTGAAGGCATCCTCAGGTAGTGTAAATACAAAGTTGTGAAAATCATGACCCCCGGGGGTAGGGTGGGGCTACAATAGGGAGGGGGGGGGGTCGACATTTTACATAGAA
Source organism: Magallana gigas (assembly GCF_963853765.1). Lineage (NCBI taxonomy): Eukaryota > Metazoa > Mollusca > Bivalvia > Ostreida > Ostreidae > Magallana > Magallana gigas. Next base: position 22,436,792 of record NC_088853.1, on the reverse strand, counting down.
AAATACAGAGTAAATCTTTAAAAATCTTCTTCTCAGAAACTAATCAGCCAGGAAAGCTGAAACTTTTGTGGAAGCATCCTCAGGTAGTGTAGATTCAAAGTTGTGAAAATCATGACCCATGGGGGTAGGATGGGGCCACAATGGGGGATCGAAGTTTAACATATGAATATATAGAGTAAATCTTTAAAAATCTTCTTCTCAGAAACTAATCAGCCAGCAAATCTGAAACTTGTGTGGAAGCTACCTCAGGTAGTGTAGAGTCAAAGTTGTGAAAATCATGACCCCTGAGGGTAGGGTGGGGCCACAATGGGGGGTCGAAGTTTAACATATGAATATATAAAGTAAATCTTTAAAAATCTTCTTCTCATAAACTAATCAGCAAGAAAAGCTGAATCTTGTGTGAAAGCATCCTCAGGTAGTGTAGATACAAAGTTGTGAAAATCATGCCCCTGGGGGTAAGGTGGGGCTACAATGGGGGGTTCGACATTTTAATAGGAATATACAGAGTAAATCTTTAAAAATCTTCTTCTCAGAAACTAATCAGCCAGGAAAGCTGAAACTTGTGTGAAGGCATCCTCAGGTAGTGTAAATACAAAGTTGTGAAAATCATGACCCCCGGGGGTAGGGTGGGGCTACAATAGGGAGGGGGGGGGGTCGACATTTCACATAGAAAAATACAGAGTAAATCTTTAAAAATCTTCTTCTCAGAAACTAATCAGCCAGGAAAGCTGAAACTTTTGTGGAAGCATCCTCAGGTAGTGTAGATTCAAAGTTGTGAAAATCATGACCCATGGGGGTAGGATGGGGCCACAATGGGGGATCGAAGTTTAACATATGAATATATAGAGTAAATCTTTAAAAATCTTCTTCTCAGAAACTAATCAGCCAGCAAATCTGAAACTTGTGTGGAAGCTACCTCAGGTAGTGTAGAGTCAAAGTTGTGAAAATCATGACCCCTGAGGGTAGGGTGGGGCCACAATGGGGGGTCGAAGTTTAACATATGAATATATAAAGTAAATCTTTAAAAATCTTCTTCTCATAAACTAATCAGCAAGAAAAGCTGAATCTTGTGTGAAAGCATCCTCAGGTAGTGTAGATACAAAGTTGTGAAAATCATGCCCCTGGGGGTAAGGTGGGGCTACAATGGGGGGTTCGACATTTTAATAGGAATATACAGAGTAAATCTTTAAAAATCTTCTTCTCAGAAACTAATCAGCCAGGAAAGCTGAAACTTGTGTGAAGGCATCCTCAGGTAGTGTAAATACAAAGTTGTGAAAATCATGACCCCCGGGGGTAGGGTGGGGCTACAATAGGGAGGGGGGGGGTCGACATTTCACATAGAAAAATACAGAGTAAATCTTTAAAAATCTTCTTCTCAGAAACTAATCAGCCAGGAAAGCTAAAACTTGTGTGAAGGCATCCTCAGGTAGTGTAAATACAAAGTTGTGAAAATCATGACCCCCGGGGGTAGGGTGGGGCTACAATAGGGAGGGGGGGGTCGACATTTTACATAGAAAAATACAGAGTAAATCTTTAAAAATCTTCTTCTCAGAAACTAATCAGCCAGCAAAGCTGAAACTTTTGTGGAAGCATCCTCAGGTAGTGTAGATTCAAAGTTGTGAAAATCATGACCCATGGGGGTAGGATGGGGCCACAATGGGGGATCGAAGTTTAACATATGAATATATAGAGTAAATCTTTAAAAATCTTCTTCTCAGAAACTAATCAGCCAGGAAAGCTGAAACTTGTGTGAAGGCATCCTCAGGTAGTGTAGATACAAAGTTGTGAAAATCATGACCCCCGTGGGTAGGGTGGGGCTACAATGTAGGGGGGGGGGGTCGAGATTTTATATAGGAATATACAGAGTAAATCTTTAAAAATCTTCTTCTCAGAAACTAAACAGCCAGCAAAGCTGAATCTTGTGTGGAAGCATCCTCAGGTAGTGTAGATTCAAAGTTGTGAAAATCATGACCCCCGTGGGTAGGGTGGGGCCACAATGGGGGATCGAAGTTTTACATAGGAATGTATAGAGTAAATCTTTAAAAATGTTCTTCTCAGAAACTTATCAGCCAGATGATTCTTTATAATTGTTAAGACTCTGGCCCCAGGGCAATTCTTTGGCCTTACAAGAAGGTTCAGAGTTTGATGTACGTTTATATCCCATATATAAACTATTGTTAAGGATCTTTTTGAGAACTGCAATACTCAACATATGATATGACGATAAAATCATCCTGTTAGAAAAGGGACTAATGATTATAAAAATAAAAAGAATATCCAGGGGAAAATGGATTTTATTTACTAGTATACAGGATCTACATGTATTATTGTACATTGTCCAGATAGTTTGCATTATGACTCGATTAAGCTGATTTTATCATACCTATTGTTCCTCAAGTGAGCGATGTGGCCCATGGGCCTCTTGTTTCATATTCTTTCAAGGCTGGACATATCATAATATATAGTGAATTTCATTGCCAACGTTACTTTTTACATAAATTACAAAATTGTTGATTTATAGGTATATTGTTTCACTTACCTGTCTCAAATGGCGGTTTATGATTGCTTGTTTCTAAATCTACGTTAAGTAGTATTATAATTTATAGAAACACTAGAGTCCATGGATGTGATTTCTAGGTGCAAAAATATCACTAGTATTGGTCAACAAATTCTAAATCCCTCTTTCAAGCACCTGCGAGGATGAATTTTCTGCACTTAAATATTTTTCAATATCTTCTGAAGAAATCCAATTTACAACCGTACGCTCTATGATTATGTAATTATTAAATACTAGTATGTGTCATAGGTCTTGTCACCCCGCGGAAAACCCAGAAACTAATATGCATGGCATAAAACGTGAAGCGTTGTACACGCAAGGAATTTTATTTATTCCAAGTATCAAATAGAACCATTTTAACAAAGCCTTGGACTTTCAGTAATATGTAACTATCTATTTCCTGCGTCAAAACAAGTTAAAAATGACGCGGTCTCAAGCGAAATATGCACCGATTGCGTAATCTTGGACCAAAAGCCAGACAAATCATGTTGATTTCAAAGAGCCATGGCTGAGTGGCCAGCAGTGAAATAGACAGGCCTACGTCACATTGCTGTTTGTCACAACCACCCAAAGTCCAAGCTCCTGTTAAAATGGTTTTAATCCCCTTCCCGTTGACTTTGCTTCTGATGGTAGCAATAGTAAGGGAGCGAAGTAGTCAACAAACTAACCACCAGAACTTCTTTCAATTTATATATGATTAATGTGATTTGTTAAGCTATTATTTAGATATAGAAGAGTTTCATTAATTTTAGCTTCAATTTTTCAATTTTATTAATTTCCTATTCATTTTTGCAGGACTCCTCTTATACATGTATAGGAGGTTGGCACACCCCCCCCCCCCCCCCAAAAAAAAATGGCAACGAGCATTGAGCCCTCTAAATGAATCTAGATCCAACTGTCATCTTGGTCTTCTCTTTCAAAGTGATGTTTTATATTTATACTCTAAATAAGTTCCCAGTGAATATATTCACTATTTAGGCAATCATTCAATATTATTTCACCGCAAGTATATATTTTGATGCAAACTACCCTTGACTTGGGTCCGCCAACGCGTGTACACCACCTTACTCTCATTTTAGCTATTTCGAGCTTGTTTATTAAAAATAAAAGTAGGTTTTTAATTAAATTCACAATAATTACTAAATAGTAAAAAATCAGTTATACCTTACGGACTTCATCTCACACTTGTTAAAATACCAAAGGTGTAAGCAATGCATAACTGTATTACGTAGGATAATGGTCACATGCAAGGAAATTAAAATCTCTCTTTAATTTGTCCAAGAAGAAGCTGAAGAATTATTTCAAGTCTTCGGAAAAATGCATCTGTATTCAGAGTTGGTGTGGGAACAGTGCACGTGTAAGAGAAGGAAAAGACACAAACTTTTATCATTCTATATGATTGTTTATAGAATATACCCTCTGTAAAACCATTTAAACAAGACCTTAGGCTTCCGATGGGACGTAAATTATCAAATTCTTACATCAAAACAAGTTAAACCGACGCTGGTTTCGAGTGAAATATACACAAATTGCGTAGTCTTAGCTCAAAAGCCAGACAAATCTTGTTGATTTCAGAGAGCCATGGCCGAGTGCCCAGTAACGAAATAGGCAAACGTCACATTATTGTTTGACACAACTACCCGAAGTCCAAACTTTTGTTAAAATGCTTCTATTTACAAGATTTAATCTTGTCTCTCAAACAACGCCAGCATGGTTATAAAACTTCGAAACGTTGGTAATTTTGTGATATGCCACATACTCTATGACAGCATCATCTTTAAAGAGTTTTTTCCCACCATCATTCCATCTATTCAGCTATGGAATAAGTTACCACTGGAAACAAAATGTAATAAGTCCCTTCGTCTTTCAAAAATGTACTAAAACCCAAACCGTAGAAGTAGCAAAAATTACCAAAATTCACAATTATGGAAATCGCGAAGACAATATTGCATGGCTTAGAAACGAAACCGGAAACTGACGAGCTCACCTTTTAAACCACCATATGAGGGGCCAAATTGTTACCAAATTGACCTATCAGATCTTCCTAAAAATTTAAGATAGGATTTGTAAAAATATAAACTAGAATCATTTTAACAAGACCTTGGACTTTCGTTAGGACGTAACTATCCATTTTTTTTTTTACAGCAAAGCAAGTTAAATACCGGTATCAAGCTGATTTCGAGAGAAATGTGGCGTAGTCATATCTATAAAAAGTCAGACAAATCGTGTTGATTTAAAAGAGACATGTTTAAGTGGCTATCAATGAAATAGATAGGCCTACATCACAATGCTGTTTGACAAGATATTTTTAAAATGGTTCTAAAATCTAGTTAATAAAAAATCCAGTTTATCATTCATATTACCTTTTAAATGGGTGATTTCTTATTTCCTACATCACATATCCATTCTAGACTATTTCTAGTAGTATATTTATATATTTTACAATGCCAAATAAACTATATTGAATAAAATTATTTTTAAAAAATTATATTTTACAGAGTTTAGTAAGGGAGTATATTTTGTGGCGGAAGGTTTTCAAGAAGTAAATGATCAATTTTCATAACTCACTAGTTTTAGAGTTTTAGAGTACTGTTACTTTATTTAGTTTCCTAATTTTCAACGCAGACCAAACTTCTAAATAGTTTGTGTGTTACGATATATTCACGATGTTCTAAAAACATATTTAGACAATATGTGATATTTCTTCTGATATATTTTGGCACATTTAGCTTATATTTCATAGACAATCTATATTTTGTCAGATAATAAACACTGTTTTCTGATATATATGTATACATTTCCTATGATAGTACTTTAAAATAAATGAGTTATGCAAATATTTTTATACATACGTAACATTTAGAGCAACATTCAACGAATTAAATCGTCAATTTCTTATACTGGAAAATTTAGACTGACGAACCCGTATTCCCTGTGGGAGCTACTATCTGCAGCAATTTTTGGGAGTTGATTTTAATCAACTCTCCCATGCAGTTACTCTGGCAAACCGAAAGTGAAACAGTGTTTGGACCTAAGCATAAATCATCACCGCTGGCAAGACTTATATCTTGAAAATAATAGATAAGTTCGGTGTACTGTATGCTGTACCATTGTTTTTCAAGGAAACGTATTTATAAATACCTTGAAAATAGTCAGATTTTATATAGTACGAACAAGTTAATTGGTTTTTTTTGTAGTTGTATGTATTCCTTCGCCAGAGTTCAATTTAGTCTCGTTCAACCAGACGCTCGGCTGTATCCGTAAATCTCCGACAAGCAAAGAGTCTCTCTTGGTAGTCGGAGATTAACGGTGACAGCCGAGCTTCTGGTTAAACGAGACTAGAGTTCAATATTACTTGGATCCAGACATGTATAATTTTAGAAACATTTCGATTACTGATACACAGTTTGACGGAATTAGTTCTATCTTTAAATATTACACAACATGGTTCATATGGAATTTTCTCGAAATTTATTGTCGGAAAAGTTCGAGAATTCATATTATATATATGTGCGTAATTCAAATACAGATTAGAAACTACTTGCCAGGCAAAATAACATATCGTTGATTTTAAAATTGATAATAATCAATAAAATCAACTCCCGACAGTACTTCAGTACTTTGATTTATAGTCTGTCCCAAGATATTTATGCTGCATATTTGAACGATTTTTAATAAAAATACACATACCTGTGACTGAAGTGCAATTAAAATCGATGAAAGGGAAAATTCCCAAGATAACTTCATTCACACATTATCATTTTTCCCTCGTAAAAATTCACATGAACGAAAACAGATTTCCTACGGAGATTTATAATGGGGAATGTTAACATCTTTTCTCCATTCGGAAATACTCGGGACCCCTCGCGCAATTTTTCAACGTTATCATACGGGCGTCTTCATCTCCTTGGCAATGGAAAAACCTCGTAGACTTTTTATTTTTAGCCCTGTACTGATACCCGACGAGCTAGAGGGGGCGTTTCAAAGGGGAAATCTTGGGATTTTTTCATACTATTGAATGAACATCGTCTGAACCAAGAGGTATTTATAAATATTGAATAATTTAAGAAAATATGCGGCAAAAATATCTTGGGACAGACTATAGTATGTAATTAACATAATAAACATAAATTCCCATCAAACTGTTATTATTTTTTTCTGTCTCTGAGAACAAACAACGTGTTTGTTTTCTCCGGTCAAAACATTCTGATACAAAACGTCAAATGGTCTTTTTTTAACTCTGTGAAAACAGATTTCCTTGGTTTTGGACATGTTGTTCAAAGAGTTTTCACACTGGGCGGACCATATTCCAGTATATGTCTGTGGCATCGGAAGCAAACTGAAAGTGTGTATCTATATCTATATCTATATATATAACGAAATTGGGCTTGGAACTGAACTCTCATAGAATGAGTTTTACAGAATCGAGTATGGACACGTTCACAAACACGTTCAACGTCCTTCCTGTATGACAGCCCCCACGCCTCTGCACCGTAATTATCACCGTCACTGCCTTTTTTTCAACATCAAAACAATTAAGTTAAAAACGACGCTGGTTTCAAGTGATAGATACACAAATTGCGTAGTCTTCGCTCAAAAGCCAGACAGACTGTGTTGTTGCAAAGAGCAATGACTGAGAGGGGAAATGAAAAAGGCAAAGCCTACGTCCCCTTGCTATTTGACATAACTACATTTTAAGGCATTTCTCCAAATAAAAATGGTACAAATGATGGACGTACAAGTAAAGGTAGCTTTCATGTTTTTCTCACTTGTCCAGCTTACATTAATGAAAGATCATTTATTGTTCTTATCAATCTCAATTCTGACTCAGCATTACATGTCCTAAATTGGGTGATATAGAACTTCCCTATATAACTCACTGCTCAACTGCTCAACCAGTTGAACTCTATCCGGAAGTTTAAAAGATTCCAATTAACACTTCTTCATTGAAATGGAAGTATATGCGTAAGTATTATAATCAAAGTACTGAAGTACTGACGGGAGTTGATTTTATCGATTAATTATCATTTATTTTAAAATCAATTTATCTTGCATGGCACTGATTAGTTTCTAGTTTGTATTTGAATTAAGCACTTTTTTATAATATGAATTTTTAGACTTTTCCGACAAGAATTTCGAGAAACCCCATATGAATCATGTTGTGTAATATTTAAAGATAGATTTCAACTACTAGTATGTATCAGTTATCGAAACAATTCTAAAAATTGTATGGATCCAAGCACTATTGATATCGAATTCTAGTCTCGTTTAACTAGACGCTCGGCTGTCTCCGTTAATATCTGACAAGCAAGAGAGCCCCCTCTCTGCTTGTCGCAGATTTACGTAGACAGCAAAGCGTCTGGTTGAACGAGACTGTATTAACTCTGGCGTAGGAACACATGAGACTACAAAAATATCTAATTTGTTCGTAGTATATAAAATTTGACTATTTTCAAAGTGTTTATAGATAAGTTTCCTTAAAACAATGCTTCAGCATACATTACATCGGGTTTTTTTCTATTATTTTCAAGAACTTAGTCTTGTCAGCGGTGATTATTTGTGCTTAGGTCCAAACACTGTTTCGCTTTCGGTTTGCCGGAGTAACTGCATAGGCGAGTTGATTAAAATCAACTCCCAATAATAAATATGATAGTAATTCACAGCATAGAAACCGATAAGACTAAACCTATGTGTATTGAAACTGGTTTACGAACTTTGAATGGCTGACATGCAGATAAAATGGCTAACGGTCAATGTTAACAAAGCAAAATTAATGGTTTTCAGAAATGGTATAAGTGTGAACAAACTGAAGTAGTGAAAGTTTTTGTTATTTCGGACTTTTGTTGATTGCAATGTCAAATTTCATGTTACGAAAAACAGTTGTCATAAGATTACTACGTATAAAAGCGTATTTATCACTGAATAGGAAATGTTGTTATATTCGTTTTAATTTTACTACGCTCGTGTCCCTTTTTGATACTTATGTAGGAAGCATTGCTATGGTTATGAAGACTACGGCTTTCATTTTGCCTCGGAAATAGAAAAAATTATCTTAATTACTGTAAAATTTCCACCTCTAATGCAGCTATTTATTGTGAATAGAGCAGAATGCCTCTGCGATGTATTAGAAAAATACGTATTTTAAGATACAGGATGAAACTGTTATCAAAAAATTGCATTCATGTTAATATGTATATTGAAACTTTATGTGAAAACAAATGTAAAAAACTGTGCTGCGAATATTAAATACATGTTATGAAGTATTGGACTAATGAACTTATGGGAAAATCAATTTTTTGAAAAGCTAGAAATTATTTTAACAGTTGCATAGCAACGTATTTTTGATATCTAAATCAGTCTCAATGCCTCTTCTGAATGTACAATCTATTACTATTTATTTAATCATTGTATTTAATAGTCATATATGACAAAAAGAATTCCTTTACAATATAAGAAACTTATAAGTTAATTAAGATTATCTCATTGTCTTACCGTCAAAACTGGTAGATACAACAATATTCCATCAGAGAGACGTTTATGCCCTTTATGTACATCAAAGATAGAAGAATTTTACATTTTAAATTGAAATGTCCCTTTTATTGAAATTTTAGTGAAAAATTCCCCAAGAAGTTTTACTATATTAAAATCCTTGTCCTTACAGTATTTCACAAAATGTAAAAGATTTGTTCAATTTCGATAAATATATGAAGAATGCTTTTGTTATCAGAAATCGCCACATATAGACTTGCCTTTTTTTCAAGTGGCCCGTTTATATGTATATTAACATATGTGTATATTCATTGTCTTGTCTATACATGTATCTATGAGCTGTACAGCTGTTGACCAACAAACAACACAATACAAGTTTACCACCGATAATTGCATGAATGACTGTTAAATGCAGAAAATGTATGACAAAGTTACAAAATTTATAAAAAATCATTTGTTCCAGTTAGGCAGAAGTAACACCAAAATAAGGAAATTAATAATAAAAAAATCAACCTGTTCATTTCTATAACTAGATGTCAAAAAGATTCCAATTAACACCTACTAACACCAATTAACACCTATGCTGTTTATTAAAGGTTTTCCGATTCTCAGTCTCAAAGTATTTTTTTTTTCTTCATAATAAAAATGTCATTTGTCATTCAAACTTTATAAAATTTTTAATTCTTCTTTAAAGGTTTTCCGATCCTCAGCCTCAAAGTATTTATTTTCTTCATAATAAAAATGTCATTTGCCAATCAAACTTTATAAATTGTTCTTTAAAGGTTTTCCGATCCTCAGCCTCAAAGTATTTTTTTTTCTTCATTATAAGAATGTCATTTGTCATTCAAACTTTGTGAATTAAATGAAATACAAAGAAATTTCTGGATCATATCCATGCATTTTACAAAATTATTGCAAATTTGCTTTCGATTGATAAAATAAAATAAATTTCACTTTTAAAAAAGAGAGGATGTATCAGGGCATCGATGGCCTTTACCCTAACCATGAATATAATGGAAACTACCACGCCAAGCATATCGTTCAAAAGCTCGATGAAATTTTAACACTGGAAGACTTATTCAGTTTGTCTTTATGAAAGGCAGAATCATGGTACGAATAAAAAACAAATCCGGATAATTTAAAGTTATCGAACATTGGTGATGACCTTGGATCCTTAAACGGAATTATAATTACATGCGCATACAATTGCATCCAAGGAGTAACATTCCCTATATTTTTAAACAAAATGATGGCTCAGTTCTAATTATTTTACATACAACCATTTTTGCAGGTGATATATATATAAATATATTTCCTGCAATATTGCTACCTTCATATCCCGCTACCTTCATATCCCGCATGAAGAAAGCGTTTTATTATTTAGAATAATTGTTTAATTTCTGTTATATCTTTTGGAAGCAATTTTTAATGCTTGCATTGAAATTCTTTCAGGTTAGATATGGTTTACAATTTGTTTAGAACCATCTTAAAATAGACTTGGACGTGGTTAGTTGTGTCAAACATCAATGTGACGTAGGCCTTTCTATTTCATTGAAGGCCAATCAGCCATGGCTCTTTGAATTCAACAATATTTGTCAGACGTTTGAGCTAAGACCACGCAATCTGTGTACATTTCACTTGAAACCAGCGTCATTTTTAACTTGTTTTGACGCTAAAAGATAGTTACATCCTAACAAAAGTCTAAGTAGTTACCCAGTCGGGCGATGTGGCCTTTAGGTCCTTTAATTGTTTTTATAGTATTGACGTTAGTGCGAACCTTTGCACACACGTCTTAAGAAATATCTGTATCAGTGACACAAATAAGGCTAAGTAGTCTACAGGTCAGCCATCAGATCCAAATTAAAAATCCTTGCTAGACACTAAGTAATTTATTAAAGTCGACATTAATTTGGTGATACATTCATAATGACGTTATATTATAATGTAATTGATTTCACGTGTTTTCCCGGTTTACTGTACTTGCATATGACTTTTGAAAAGATAAATAGTTCTGCAGAAAATGTAAGACAAAGTTACATAGCTAAAAAAGCATTATTTTGAAATATCGTTCCAGTTAGGTAGAATTGTGGAATATTAGAGAAAGAAATTAAAAAGAAAAACTAGCATTAGAAGAACTGACAAAACCTAGGAGGAGAACAAATGAACATCTTATAACAGCATTAAGGAAAGAATTCAATATTTATATTAGTTTTTTTTTTTTACCACGAAGCAGTTGATAAAGTGCGTAAACTGTTGCAAAATGTTTTATATCGTATAAAACTAATAAATATTTAATTCTTTGCTTATAATTTATCAATTCTGTGTTCTTAGTATTAGATAAAAACAGTGATTTAACCTTTAAATTAACCAAATTGTAAAACATTCAAACATAACGTCAGTTGATTTATACGGTTTTTGACGTTAGTCTTAATATCGCATTGAATCAAGATTTTGTTAAAGTATACAATCTCATAACTGCAGCGGTGTGTGCATTCAAATTGAGTAACGAGCATAAGCGCGTTATGAAAATTTGTATGCACACATCGCTGCAGTAATGAGATTGTATACTTCAAAAAATCCTAATGTAATGCTTATATTTACATTTTACTGACTTCGTGCCTTGTCTGCAAATGTGATTTACATGTATACCTTAAAATTCCTATCTTATCCTAAGGGTAAGTTCATATTAATGGAGGAGCAACAGTAAAAGCCGCAAGCGTGAACTTTGATTTTTGATTGTGACGTTGCAGTTAATAGTGTTCAACGTTTGTGACGTCATAATAAAATTCGTCATCTTTAACTAATTTTTAACTGAGATTAATATCTCATTGTCTTACCGTAAAAACTGGTAGATACAACAATATTCCATTAGAGAGACGTTTATGCTCTTTATGTACTTCAAAGATATCCAGATGTCAAAAAGATTCCAATTAACACCTATGCTGTTCATTAAAGGTTTTCCGATCTTAGCCTCAAAGTATTTTTACCTCCATTATAAAAATGTCATTTGTCATTCAAACTTTTAAAATTGTTCCTTAAAGGTTTTCCGATCCTCAGCCTCAAAGTATATTTTTCTTCATCATAAAAATGTCATTTGTTATTCAAACATTATAAATTGTTCCTTAAAGGTTTTCCGATCCTCAGCCTCAAAGTATATTTTTCTTCATCATAAAAATGTCATTTGTTATTCAAACTTTATAAATTGTTCTTAAAGTTTTTCCGATCCTCAGCCTCAAAGTATTTTTTTTTCTATTCAAACTTTATCTGTTTATGAATTAAATGAAATACAAAGAAATTCTTTGATGATATCTCTGTTTTACAATATTATTGCAACTTTGCTTTCGATTGATAAAATTGAATAAATATCACTTTTAAAAAAGAGGATGTATCAAGGCATCGGTGGCCTTTAACTAACCGTGAAGATAATGGTAACTACTACGCTAAGCATATCGTTCAATTGCTCGATGTTATTTTAACACTGTAAGACGTATTCAATTTGTCTTAATGAAAGGCAGAATTATGGTATGAATAAAAAAAAGCAAATCTGGATAATTTATATAAAGTTATCGAATATGTTGGGTCCTTAAGGAAGGAGTCGTTATCAAACATACTTCTTCTAATAAGAAATTCATGAAATTTTGACACAGTCAAACCGTTGATATTACCAAATGATTCTATCAGTTTAATTAAATTTGACCGTTTTGTTTTCGCATAAAGGTCAGGTCAAGGTCACTACCTTTTTCCTCAACGTAAAGGATGATAAAAATAAGTGTAGCTCTTTGATAAATGATAGAATATCAAAATGTCTATCAGCTTATACTACTAAAGTGGAATAAATATTTCAACTAAAATTGATATGGCTTAGCCCGCATTTCCTCTAATATTCTTAAATTTTGAAGAAAGTTTGATTTTTTTTTTGTTTCCAATAATAAAATATTTCTGATTTTTATGTATTATGAAGACTTTATATAAAGATATAAATTGACAGAAAAGCTAATATATTGACCATTTAATAAGAGAGAAAAACTGATTTTAGTTATTTTTTTCCCCACAAAAATCAATGTATAGAATAGGCGCTTTAAAAGCTTATAAAAATGTAAAATGATAGGCAAATTATATTTTAAAAACATATTGTGAAACCCAAGTATCATATCAGTAGTTCACATAAGTAAAAATATCCAACATTAATGTAATTGTTTTTAAAATGCTAGAACAGACTCATTAATCTGCAGCAATTCTGAATTGCGAAATGTGAAATTTTCCTACGCCAATATTACGCCAAAAATATAGTCCTAGGCTTGTTAGATTCTAAACATTGATTACTTTTTCTATGCCAAGTTGTATGATAGCAAAAAGTAAAGAAAAATATACTATTTGAATTTCCTTTCATCTTGATTTAAAGAACAATCAATCAAATTTACAATTGCATCCAAGGAGTAACATTCCCTATATTTTTAAACAAAATGATTGTAATTCACATCTGTTTGGAAACAGAGAAGACTTATTTTATATACAATCATTTTTGCGGGTTATATATGTATATATTTCCTGCAATGTTGCTAGCTTCATATCCTGCATGAATAAAACGTTTTATTATTTAGAATAATTTTTTAATTTTTTTTTATATCTTTAGGAGGTCAATGTTAATGCTTGCATTGAATTTTTATTAGGTATGATATGGTTTACAATTTGTTTAGAACCATCTTAACATAGACTTGGACGTGGTTAGTTGTGTCAAAAAGCAATGTGACGTAGGCCTTTCTATTTCATTGATGGCCAATCAGCCATGGCTCTTTGAATTCAACAATATTTGTCAGACGTTTGAGCTAAGACCACGCAATCTCTGTATATTTCACTTGAAACCAACGTCATTTTTAACTTGTTTTGACGCTAAAAGATAGTTACATCCTAAAAAAAAGTCTAAGTAGTTACCCAGTCGGGCGATGTGGCCTTTAGGTCCTTTAATTGTTTTTATAGTATAAACGTTAGCGAGAACCTTTGCACACACGTCTTAAGAAATATCTGTATCAGTGACCCAAATAAGGCTAAGTAGTCTACAGGTCAGCCATCAGATCCAAATTAAAAATCCTTGCTAGACACTAAGTAATTTATTTAGGTCGACATTAATTTGGTGATTACTAGTAATTCATAATGACGTCATACTATAATGCAATTGATTTGACGTGTTTTCCCGGTTTACTGTACTTGCATATGACTTTTGAAAAGATAAATAGTTATGCAGAAAATGTAAGACAAAGTTACATAGCTGAAAAAGCATTATTTTGAAATATCGTTCCAGTTAGGTAGAATTGTGGAATATTAGAGAAAGAAATTAAAAAGAAAAACTAGCATTAGAAGAACTGACAAAACCTAGGAGGAGAACAAATGAACATCTTATAACAGCATTAAGGAAAGAATTCAATATTTATATTAGTTTTTTTTTTTACCACGAAGCAGTTGATAAAGTGCGTAAACTGTTGCAAAATGTTTTATATCGTATAAAACTAATAAATATTGAATTCTTTGCTTATAATTCATCAATTCTGTGTTCTTGGTATTAGATAAAAACAGTGATTTAACCTTTAGATTAACCAAATTGTAAAACATTCAAACGTAACGTCAGTTGATTTATACGGTTTTTGACGTTGGTCTTAATATCGCATTGAATCAAGATTTTGTTTAAGTATACAATCTCATAACTGCAGCGGTGTGTGCATTCAAATTGAGTAACGAGCATAAGCGCGTTATGAAAATTTGTATGCACACATCGCTGCAGTTATGAGATTGTGTACTTCAAAAAATCCTAATTTAATGCTTATATCTACATTTTACTAACTTCGTGCCTTGTCTGCAAATGTGATTTACATGTATACCTTAAAATTCCTATCTTATCCTAAGGGTAAGTTCATATTAGTGGAAGAGCCACAGAAACAGCCGCAAGGATGAACTTTGATTTTTGATTGTGACGTTGCAGTTTTAAAATAGTGTTCAACGTTTGTGACGTCGTAATAAAATTCGTCATTTTTAACTTTGAGTACCCTGTGTGCATTACAGTGCTATAACTGCCGTAGCTTATAACACACTTTACAAGCAAAACATATGAGGAATGTAAATATAATGACGTATGCAACATTCTTTAAATGATGTAAAATATTTTTTAGCCTATCAAAAGGCGCGATACAACCGAAATTAAATGACAAGAAAAGAAAAAAAACACGTAAATTTAAATCACTTTTCATCCATGCTATAGAAAATGTGCGTTTGAATTTATTGTAATATATATTATCAATATGTATTTTTAATTGTTATGATGCAAAAAGATAAAAATTGTCAAAGAATGTGGTTAAACTTTTGATGGTCTTGTGTGCAGACATTTTACATTCACTTTTACCACCGGTTTACCCAATAAAAAATCATATTTTAAAATTTGTCCAATCGTTTTTCTAGTTCCCAGTTTATTATATAGAATGTTAATCAACTTTTCCTACGGTATGTTATGTAATACTGCGTATTTCTTCATTTTTAATTACTTTTTATTAGAATTTAAACCCTGCTTGTTTATTTTTATGTTTATCCAATACATATTGCATACAAATAAGCAAACGAAACAGGAGAACACAAAATAAGTTTAAATTATGGTAACAAATTATGTGGTTATTCTATACTTTTACATACATACTTTCAAAGATTATTTATACTTTTTACAAGTTGGTTTTGCAATTAATGCCTCTATAATCTTTATGATCCGAATTGTCACTTTTTTTTCTTCAAAAATTGCCTTGAATTTTAATATATCCCTTGTAATTGCATCATTTTAAACTTGTTTCGACGCAAGAATTAGATAGTTACGTCCTACGTCCTTAGGGTGGGACCTTTGACAAACTAGGAAGAAAATACATAAGTTAATCTTATTGTTTAAAATTATTATGGTTTTAGACCCCAGTATTTGTATGACTTATTAGAACCATATCGTCCACCAGTTCACACTTATAACCTGAGAACCAATGATGTACAATTTAAATTTCCTCAAATAAGAACTATATCCTATATGGACAGTTTTTTTTCCCTTCCATTGTAAAACAATGGCTTGATTTACCAGATCACATTAAAAATGCTTCTAGCATATCCTATTTTAAGAGTCTATAAAATTCATATTTTTGTAGGGAAGGTTATAACCTTTTTAAATTTGGGACACGTAAATATAAAATAGTTCAACGTCAATTAAGAAACAATGCAAGTATGTTAATGGCAGATATGTATAATCATGGTTTAACAGAAACCGCAATGTGTAGTACTTGTGCAACTTCTGTTGAAGATGTTTATCATTATTTTTAAAAATGCCCCAAGTATGAATCATGTAGAATTACTCTTTTTCAAGCCTTAAAAAGGATCATACTGAGTAATTAGTTGTAATCATCAACTTTTACTTGAATTAATGTTATTTGGTTGTCCTAACCATGGGTACCTGTTGAAATTGACACCACGAGAAAACCAATGTCAACCGACACGAAGCGGAGGTTGACAATGGTTTTCGAGGGGTGTCAATTTCAACAGGTACCCTCCCAAACAGGCAGTATTTATTTTATTATACTGAATGTCTTAATTTTAAAGAAAATTTAACTGCTTTTATACAGAAATAAAGTGAATTCTACGGCGAACCGTACGCGCACAATTTATGCGCATGTAACAATTTGTTGCGTTACCCGTTGCCAAGTGTGTTGCTAACGCTGAGAGTAATAGAAGGGATTACCAACTGCGTCTAAACCAATCAGATTTCAGTATTTAACATGAAAGTATAATAAAATATAAATGCTCAAATATTTAAAGCAGTACATACTGTTATTGCAGCATTAGAACACTTTTTGTAATTATTCATGGAATAGAATATAGTCTAACCTTTTCTTTTCAAACCGGTACCATATGGTTACTTTTGTTTTTCTTCTTTTTATTTGTATCTTTCTATAGTCTGGCTTGTGTTATCAATATTGAACATTTAAATATTTCAATTTGTTCATTTGGACCTTGATTTAGGGAGAGGGCTTAAATAGGCTGTGTCTGCTGCCCAATACCATTTAATATATTACTAGTATATTGAATAAAATATTGTTTAAATAAAGATAGCTACGTCCTACTGAAAGTCCAAGGTCTTATTAAACACAGTCGGAGAAAGCGACAAATACGAGGAAGGATATGTATTATTTTTTGTTGTATTTTGTTTTTGAAATTTAAAATCATATTTATTGAACGTCTAGACAGTCGGAGAAAGCAACACACATGATGAATGATATATGCATCATTTGTTTGTTTTTTAAAAGCATATTTATTGAACGTCTTATGATGGCAACTCATTTGTAACGTCACTGCTCCAAAAGTGTACACTGCTTTCGCGGATTGATCACAGCGTTTGAACAGTGATTAACAATGGAGCATCTCATTTGTAAACGGTATCTCGGTGTATGAAGTCAAATCCAAAACTTAAAGAAATCAAAGAAAAGAAGAAATGTACTATACTGCATATATTTGCGTAGAAAATGAAATCAAATTTAGATGTAATTTTATAAATAGTCAAAAATAAAGCTAAAACTCAAATCTGTATTTTCATAATGTTCTCTAGGTCACAATAGAAATTGCTGAATGTCAAATGCCACCTTAGAACGTGTTTTGTCTTTTTAAAAAGTATACAAACCATGGCGATTTCACAAGAAGTCATAACTACATAACTATATTTACTTGTTTACTTGTGCCCAAAATTATAGATAGTCGTTATAAATACATAAAATTTCTTTACTCCTCTGTCCCTTTAAGAAATTTGCTAATGAATGGCATTTTATGGGTGCGTTTAAATTTATATTAATAAATAATCTAATCATTCTAAACATTTCACGTAGACTTAGTATTAGGATATTCGAAATTATACCAAAACAAACAAACAAACAAACAAAACATACAACAAAACAACAACCAATAACAAAAAAATAGCAAAAAAGAAGAGAGAGAGAGAGAGAGAGAGAGAGAGAGAGAGGAAAAAACCCGGAGAGAGGATCTGGACCCGCCTCTTGGGTGCAAAAAATTGCAAATAATGTTTATGTTTAATTCCGGCGATTTGTTCGGTATCTATTTTTGTGTACATGCATGTACATGATGGACTTACTAAAATGACTTCAGGAAACTGTACATTATAAACAATATTGTTAAACTCAGACATATCACCAATAAATAAATTATCTAATTATCATTCTTTTAAACATAAAGAAAATGGTTTGTTCTTATATTGATAAAAAATGTAAAGCAGCTATATTTAAGTAAAAAACAAATGTTGAACCGCAAGTAAAATGATTTAAAAGGCTGATCAAGTTTTATAAGAATATTCAAGAGACTTCTCTTCAGGTTAGATAAGCGGGACCGACTGAAAAAGCTCAAATATTGGTCGAATAAAATGCTAACAAAGCTTTTAAACCCACAATAAGTATAACATATATACATTATATCATAATTTAACTTACTTTGATTTATAACTCTGCATATTCTGTATTGGAGGATGTTATTTAGAAATCCAATACCTGCGCAATATATGAATGGCTCATTATATATGCCTGCTTAAAGATCAATATCATGACTACACGGTTACTGTAAAAGTAGGCGGGGCCTAATTAAAACAAGTGTTATTTACTAGCTGGAGTGACCAGGGTCCGTTGAGAATAAACCAATTTGGCATGAATCCATCTTGCTTTGATTCATAATTCATTTGAGAAAAAGATAGATTAAGTATATAAATATATATTGTTTTTTAAAATACTTTTTTTGGTTATATTTTTAATGGAAACCAACTTTTAATTCTTTTTGTTTTTTGTTTGGGGGGGGGGGGTGCACATTAAGAATGTTTTAAAATTTTTATTATTTGCAATTGTTTGAATTACTCAGGTGTTTAACTTCTTTGAAAATATATCTGAAATAAAAAAAAAATGTTATTTTAAATTTCAAATTACATGCCAGACATAATATCATTTAATCCTCTATTTTTATTTTTTTCAAATTTGGTTTACTTTGGTTAGGGAAAACCGATATTTTTCAATGACGCCACTTTGAATTACTTTATATTTTTTTCATATCGGAATGAAACGCACCTCTAATGTCATTAATTAATGACATCAATTGAATATTTTACTGGAAATGGACATTAGTAGCCTAAAAACAAAACTTGATGATAAACGCGATGACTTAAATTTTCCTATTGTCAACTTTCCTTACTTATGTAGCAATATACATTCATCACATGCATATGGTGTTTTTGTCTATCAGTTAATTCGATACGCAAGGACATGCTCTTCGTATGAACAGTTTCTAAGACAAGGCAAGCTACTGACAAACAAGTTGATAAAACATGACTATCAACAGTCTCGTTTGAAGTCATCTTTTCGTAAGTTCTAAGGTCGATACAACAACCTTGTCAGCAAATACAATCTTCCACTGGGTCGCATGTTGACTGACGTTTTTCATACTAATTATTAGACCATAGATAGAATAAATCACCTAATTGTCTGCGGACTTTTCCGTTTTTTCCCCTGATTACGACAAAGAGCACACGGCGGGTGAGACCGGTCAGCAGAGGATGCTCACTCCTCCTAGGTACATGATCCTACCTCTATCTTTCTGGAGGTCCGTGTTGCTCTGCTTTGAATTTGTATTTCGGTTTATGGATTCTTGAGATGTTTAACGGTTTGTTATTGTCATTTTGTCATTGTATAACATTAATTCATTAAAATATGAGCTATGTGACTGCTTCCTCCAATCTGAATCATTGTATAGTCTTCCAGGGAACCGCGCACAGCATAGCTGGTCTCGAGGGTAGACCTGTCAAAGAAGGATGTGGTCACCTGAGCGGGCACGCTTAAGCGGACGCTCATGAGAGCATTCTGAATAATGCAAACCCCGTTTGTGCCTCAACGGTAGTTCATTTGCGTCATTGTACGATGAAATGGATTAAACAAGAGTTAAATTGATTCGTATTGTTACACTGAACAATGTAAATATCAATAGATATTCATTCACCTGTTTTTGAGAAATTGCTCCTGAAATAATTTTTGGCATTCATTAATTTCTGTGGCTTCATCATTACTAGTACCTCAACATTTTCCAAAAGTCTTCAAAACTATCTTAATGGCTTGAGTTTAAATAACAGCTTTGTCCATGATGGGATACTTAAAATTTACAGCGCTTCCTGGATTTTTGAAAAAAAAGTCTTTAATTGGTACTTAATACACTGTATATGATGATACAACACTTGTTTCTTGCATGAAGCAAGGATATAATAATGAAAAAACACTATCAGAGAGTAAAAAAAGAATTTAATATTTTTGAAATATCGTCAACGTATAAACTCATGTATATAATATATTAAAGAAAAATTTCACAATATAATAAATAATTGGACGGATACATTAATTGTTTTCTTTTTAAAAGTATCACAGATTGGTCACTGACAGCTTGGACATCAACAAAAATCTTTTTTTGACACAACAAAGAAATAGCATAATAATTAATAAAACTTTTTTGTTTGTATTTTTTGTATAAATGTCAGAATTTATCTCCCCTTTACCGAGCTCTTTTATCAAATAAAATCAGATTTAGTATATTCAATTTTTTTTCATGTCTTCTTACATTCAAGTTTACCAATAAAAGAATAAAATAAATGAGTTAACAAAAAAGTTCACCCTAAACACTGATAGTTAACCAAAAAAAAATCACAGAGTTGGAGGAAATGAGTCTTGTTCTGACAAGTGTTTGTGTCATAATGCTATTGGTGCCTGGTCTTCAGTGGCAGAGATTTCATCAAAGACCTCCCCCATCTTCTTGAATGTGTTATCCATTATGATGTAGGCCTGTGGAAAAAAAAATGTTAATGAAAAAAATGACAATAACAAACCGTGAACCATCTCAAAAATCCATAAAATGAAATACAAATTTTGTGTCCGTACAAATCACCATCAACTGATAAAATCAAATCCTGAATCCACTACTTGTTAGTCTTTTGTCCCTACATGATGCTTGAGGTCACCTCCTGGTGAACTTAATTGTGTAGTGACAATTGAAAAATAAGGAGCGGATCAAGGATCTGATTTAGATCAGATTGACAAACCATAGATCTACAATCATTTTTAACTATGTAAGCCACATAGATATTGTGATTTCATCAATATTAATTTTTGTGGAAGTTTCAAGGCTTTATATAAATTAATGTATAATAATAATGATCCTGTCAATAATTGTGTCATAAAAAACTTTTCTTCTATAAATATTCAATTTCATGGATCAACTCAACCACGAACTCCATGAAAATTGGTGTTCACGAGATATTGGTGAAACCACAGCATGTGTTATACAATGTCTTACAAACTCTATCATTTAATATACTCAATGACGCATTCAATGTATGTATACGACCTAACATTTTTTATGCCAGATTGTTAAAGCCAATTCGAAAACATCTAATGGTCTATAAAAAAGGGAAAATAGGAAAAATGCAAAAACAAGAGAAAAGCTGTCAATGTGACAGCAAACCGGGTTTTCTTTTATGTGAACTGTATCCATAATCCTATCAACACGTATCCAGTGAAATGGAGTACCCTATATGCAACATTTTGCCAAAAAATGACTAAGTTCAAAAGCTAGTATTTTTTTCATAAATTATCGGAAATAAAAATCCTAGCAATATGCACACCTCTGATATATGTACAATTGATCTGCAAAAGAACAACTTCCTATCTTGAGAACTGTAGGAGGAGTTATCCGTACAATGAGGGTACCCTATATGCAATATTTTGCCAAAAAATGACTAAGTTCAAAAGCTGGTATTTTTTTCATAAATTATCAAAAATCAAAATCCTAGCAATATGCACACCTCTGATATATGTACAATTGATCTGCAAAAGAACAACTTCCTATCTTGAGAACTGTAGGAGGAGTTATCCGTACAATGAGGGTACCCTATATGCAATATTTTGCCAAAAAATGACTAAGTTCAAAAGCTGGTATTTTTTTCAGAAATTATCAGAAATCAAAATCCTAGCAATATGCACACCTCTGATATATGTACAATTGATCTGCAAAAGAACAACTTCCTATCTTGAGAACTGTAGGAGTAGTTATCCGTACAATGAGGGTACCCTATATGCAATATTTTGCCAAAAAATGACTAAGTTCAAAAGCTGGTATTTTTTTCAGAAATCATCAGAAATCAAAATCTTAGCAATATGCACACCACGGATATATGTACAATTGATCTGCAAAAAAACAACTTCCTATCTTGAGAACTGTAGGAGGAGTTATCCGTACAATGAGGGTACCCTTTTGGCAGCCGCCCGCCCGCCCGCCATTTTCACCATTTTAATAACCGGATTTTTCCGTTGGAAAACCCGGTTAATGATTCATTCAAAAAGTACTGGATAATTGACCATAAAGACATAAAGACTTATAACCTAAATCAATCAATCAATCAATAACTAAATAAGGTGGCGGAGCTTACCTGTGCAGTCAGTTTCTGTTTGTAGGCTCTCTCTGGCAGGGACTCTGTTCCCCCTGGGGGTACTGGACTGATGGGTGTGGTTGTCCTCTCCCTCTCTGGGGGAACAGCACTGGGGGGTGGCCCCGGGGTCACTGAGGGACCGCGGCTACTGGCTGGCTTCTTGGCGGGTGGTGTAGACTTTGCCTTGGGGTCAGGTTTGGCCTGTTTAATGAAAATAGAGACATGAAATTCTTTTCAGCAGGATTATTTATTTTGAGACATAGATCACTGTAGGTTTCCATAACAATGACAATCAAAAGTTAATCTATGAAACAAGAGGACAAAATTTTATTGTGATGAGAAATACTACAAATCAATAAAAAATCAAAGTTTTCAGAAATGCAGATCCTAGAAAAAAAAACTTTCACTGCTGAAAATCAGCTTTTAATTGCTGATATCTCAAAAAGCTCAGTTAAATTATGAAGTCTTAAAAAGTAAAGGTGAAAGAATTCCACCAAAACTTTCTTACCATCTGTCAGCATCTCAGTTTTACAGACAGACACGTAAACAAAGTCAATTAGGTGTGCTTTTACAGTTATTGTTTTCCCAGTTGGGAAGATGGTGGTGTAGTCAAATCCACACTTTACAAAAGTTGTTTCCCTTTGCGAGGTCAACCCAAAGGTCACAAGGGAAAAATCACACTTTCCCCTTCTTTATGCAACCAAATATATATATTATATAAATTTGGGCCTCATGTGATGAAATCTTTCTGTCAGAATTTAACTTATTCCTTTTAAGTGTAGGTTGCCCCATCCTGGGGCAATTACACTGCACAACGGAATCAGGGTTTTTTGTGTCAAATGACAACCTCAGTGAGAAATCTGGGGTTTTCCCCAAAAGATGGCTGCCAAGGGACAAAACTTTTGTTAAGTGTGGATAGGTCTAAGGAATAATTTTTTGTTTAATACAAAAATGACAGTTTATTTCATTTGTATGGAATACACAGACTATACACAGTGATTTTTCACAAAACTTAATGATACAATTGTTAGGAGGTATATACACATGTATAGATTTAAGGAGATTTGTAGATGTTGGTGGTTACCTCTCTCGATTTTAAACCCTCCCTTGATTTTATGCTCTGAAATTGATCACATGATCCAGTCACATGATTAAAAGGCAGTCACATGATCAAATTTAATTAAAACTGACATTCAAGGGAATTTACTGGAAGGAAAAAATTATCACTGGTACTGGTGGTTTTAATTTTTGCTTTGAGACTTATTAGAAGATAATCTTTTAAGATTGTAATTAAAAGTTTGACAAATTAGTTGGATTTCAGGCATGATGATTTACCTCTCTGCGCTTTGCTTGTGAGGCCTGCAACTATCAACAATAGATTACAATGTCATCTTTTTAAATAGATATTTTTCACCGGGTATTATACACTGGTAATATTTTTAATAGCAATTACCGGTAAATTGAATTCACAAGTTCTTTTTCTACCTCATTTTCTAATGGGGGTCATGAGACCAGAAAAGAATTAAATTTTGAGAAAAAAAAAATATTTCAGAGGACTTTTTTTTTATTGTAGAAAAATTGTAACTCATGAAAATTTAAAATTGTGAATACATTCTAAATTGATAATCTGTACATAAAAATTAATCTTTATATATGCAATTCCGGCTTTTTTTGAAATTGAAAGCTGAGGTGGGTAAAATGTTGGGATTTAGGCATTTTATTTAGAAATACTTTTTTCCTAAAGACTTTTCATTTTTTCCGATATAATTATACTTTAAATTCATAAACTTCAAATTGGGTCAGAGAATTCAGTCCGATGATCAATTGTTTAGGTTATTTTATGGTATAATTTCGTTGTAAATTTAAAGTAAAAAAACAAAAGTGAGTTAATAAATGCTGGTGGATATTTTGGAACACAATAAAACATGATTTCCAAATTAAAAAAAAAAATAATAAATTATCATGTCAACTTATCAAAACGCAAAACAGTTTAATCTTGATTAAAAAAAAAGTTCGAAAGGAATTCAAAAAAAAAATTGTTTTATGAAGAATGTTCCTGTCTGGTCAAAAGTTTAGAGTGATAAAATAGTTATGCTAAACAAATAATTAATTTTTTTTTACTGATTAATCATCTAATGTAGGCTTTGAAAGTGAATAAATCATGATAAGACACACCACTTTACGAGAGAGAGAGAGAGAGAGAGAGAGAGAGAGAGAGAGAGAATGAGAAATAATGAATATGAATAAATGAATGAATGAGGGAGAGAGAGAAAATGAAAGAATGAGAGATAGAGAGAATGAAGGAATGAAGAGATAGAGAGAGAGAAATAATCAATATGAATAAATGAATGAATGAAAGAGGGATAGAGAGAGAAAATGAAAGAATGAGATAGAATGAAGGAATGAATGAAAGAGAGAAAGAGTACAGTGTGTTCCTCTTTTTAGATGTGGGTCATGGTTGCCATAAATACATTTTATTTTTTTTAAAAACCAAACCAAGACTGATTTATGATGGCCAAAGCTTAAAAAACACAAGCATTTTTTCGAAGAAGAAGTCAAGTTTATTCATAGCATCAATATAGATAATTAAAGGTCTCAAGTATACAGTATGTGTCTAAAATTGATGTCTAAATTAAAAGAGAATGTCAGATCATTTACTTTTAATCTTTTAGTTTTAATACTGAACACTGTCACCATTATTTTATCATTCAATTTAATTCATACAACCAACCAAACTTACGCTCGAATTCTCTTGTATTTGAGTTTAATTGCCCCAAGGCAAGGTCAATTTCTGCCCAAACTGATATACACACCTCTTTTCCTTTGACCACTTTGGCATCTTAAAGACAAGTCCACCTTTTATTTTAGTCCTGTTTCACTTTTCCACAACGGGTATTAATACTTTAATTTTGTAGATTGTAGTGAATTTGATATTGTATTTGAGTTGGCGTAGCATATAACTTCAATTTCAATCCTAGTTTCCTTTTTTTCATATCAATTTTTTACATCCTCCAAAAAAAGTGGGGGAGGGGCTAACTCCATGATAATTCAATTTTTTATATGTAAATTTAAAAAATTTGTTGTTGCGAGGCCCCCCTTGATGCTACGTGCCTGTATATGCTTTCATTTTGTAGATAGGATTGAATTTGATATTGTATTCAAGCTTGACAAAGTTTTATTGCACTCAGAAGCCAGGTCAATTTCTGCTCAATCTAATACACACACCTCTTTCCTTTTAGTAACTTTGCAATCTTCAAGACAAGTCCACTTTTCAACAACAGGTATAATATGCTTTAATTTTGTAGATTGAAGTTAATTTGATATTGTATTTGAGCTTGATAAAGTTTAATTGCCCTGAGGCCTGGTCAATTTTTGCCCAAACTGATATACGCACCTCTTTCCCTTTGGCCGCTTTGGCATCTTTTGGAGGTGGTGCCTTTTTCTCCGCCTGGGACTTGGTACCCTTGTTTTCTGCTTTTGATTTACTTCGAGCATCACCTAAAAAATAAAAAAAAAAAAAAAAAAAAACCATGTTAAATATTTTATCTACCAATTTCTTGTTTCTTCAAAGTAGAAAAATATTTTTCGTTTATCTATAGAATGAAATTTCCAAAAATTTCTCATTTAATTCTGAGATGAAAAGAATGAAGCCATTTTTTAAAATCAATTTATATATATATATATATATATATATATATATATATATATATATATATACACACACACACACACACACCGGTATATATATATATCTAACAATTGAAATCTTTTTCATGCATTTGAAATAACTTTAATTAATATTCAATAAACTTATTTTTGAGCATCGCAAAGTGCTAATGGAACCTAGTTAAGTTTAATAGAAATTGATTAAATAAAGCAATGTTATATAATATGGAAATGAAAACTGAAAAAAAACCATGCATGACACAATGGTAACTGAAACAGAGATACATATGATAATGCATTCGTTCCTCCCCGGGGCTGCTAAAGATCTGCTGTTAAGAATAAATTGCTTACAGATGATAGAGCAGCAGAAATTGGCCGAGTCTCCTCTGTACAGTTATAAAACCAGAAATGTGAAAAAAAAACCAAAAAATTGCCTTATAAGGATTCTGAGTGGTCAACAAATTGCTGACCAGATCTTAAATTCCAAACAAGAACACGACTGTCAGCCATTTTGAATGCTGTCAGTTAAACATTTGAGACATGTGTTTAACAATCTCAGATATTTTGAGGAAAACTCAAGACTTAATTTTCTCAACTTCAGTGTCTCCTGACTCCATTTTTAAAGCATTCTTCCTACAGTCAAACTCTGGGATTGGAGATGAGTAGGAAAAGGCTGTTGCATTCGACTCGAGGTATTTGTAGCCCCATGCACAGATCTTAAAACCCTTATAGTTGCAAATTTAAGTTAAGATGATTTTTTGAGCCATTAAACAACTGTTTGGTAAGGTTAAAAAAAAATCCAACATATTTTGTTTTTTAAGAAATTGAAGATTTTAATGTGACGTTATATATCAGGCACTGCTTCTAAAAGAAATCAATATAATATGCTCTAGAAATGACCTTGACCATCCAGCCCTTTTATAAAAATTTCACTCATTAATTAAGAGACAAATTAACATTTCATTTTTTCGATAAAAAAACTTTATTCAATTTGCAGAGATTAAGTCCCTGAGCTAATTTTTCTTCCCCATGGGTGTGGGATAATGATATGGAAAAACCATGCACATGCACGTACACGACTGTACATACATTTTAACCGGGGATATAGTTACAGCTTTTTAACAGTCAACATCTTAATTAACACCTTCCCTATAGATGTCGGGTTTTCCTGTTTTGAGAAAGAATAATTAAAATCATGTGATATAGGGTGGCACATCCTGTTGCGCAATTGCCAACATTTGATTTTTAGCTGGGCTCTGCTGAAAGCAGAGTCCTGGCTGTAGGCAAGCAAATCGCCAATGTTACTATAAATAGCACAACTTCAAAATTAACAAAAAACCAAACAGCGTCAAAGTAAAAGATTCCGCTTTATAAAAAGTTACACAAAGAGCCACGTCTTGTCAAAAGTGTTGGCATTTTGTTTCTTTTTTTTTTTTTTTTTTTAATTTCAAGAGAATTGTTTATCCTTTTTAGTTTTCTTATTAATAACATGTTTTAAAAACATGCATTTTGCATTTTGGACACATACAATGTGCATGAATTTCCATGAACTACTTTGCTCTGGTTGAAGAAATGGGGATTGAATATATAACTCTTGTTGCAAAATTCAACAACAATTCAGCAACTGTTGAACTTTTTTCTACTAGACAGACATATTTTTGGTCGCTCTCTGATGCTTTGCCGACATTAAAAGCATAAGAGAGAAAAAGAGAGAGAGATTTTTTCAGTCTTTACTACACAAAATGCATAAAGACACACCAAAAGAGCCTGGCTTATTTTATCCATTAAATCATTCTAGCATTAGAATACCTGAATTAGATTTCATTTGCATGCAGGCAAACCAATATCATTTTAATTAATCTAATGTCTCATGAATGAACACCAAAATGTTGATGGTTGAAGAATAATTATAAGTCTTCCATTATATCTCTAATTATATACAGCCTTCTAAGAATTAATCAAGTCTTGAT
Source organism: Magallana gigas (assembly GCF_963853765.1). Taxonomy (NCBI): domain Eukaryota; kingdom Metazoa; phylum Mollusca; class Bivalvia; order Ostreida; family Ostreidae; genus Magallana; species Magallana gigas. Next base: position 22,408,588 of record NC_088853.1, on the reverse strand, counting down.
AAAAGAATTTCGGATTCCAAAATCTTTTACTCCCTACTTTCTCGTGACCCATGAAATAAAAAAAACGGGAAGTGTACAGTATAAAATTATTAATACAATGTTGCGATTCCTCCAAGACATTTTGTATGCATGGTTCAACTATGGCATAAATCTCTTTTAATGGACAGGCTGTGACTTTGTTTGTATGATAATCAAAATTTAATGATGATTTTTGAATTTGTAGATGTTAAACTCTTACCTGAATATCCTAACACCTATAGTCGTATTAATGTTTACAAATATAAATGAATATTTTTTCGAAATTCAGAACCGATAAATTTATTACGATTACACATATTAATTAACCAAACTCGCATGTTTTCTTTTTCTTTGTGTATAGAATAATTTAAAAATATAATGAACTTCATTCAAATGGGAATTATAACCATATAGAAAATTTCTTTCTTAGAATTGATATTGAATCATATTAAAATGATAATCGTATTGTGAAAAAACTACTTAATAAGCAAGTTGAGAAAAATGTGAAGAGTTTTATGAGAAACGGTCTTGTGAAGGGTTATTGATACACGATAGGTACCAAAAGATGTGTCAACCTTATTATTCCATTAGACAAACTGTATTTGATTTGCAGATTATAAGTACCCCAGCTTATTGCTTTTTCCCATGGGTATGGAATGATTTATGGAAAGTAATGCATATAAAAAAATTTCTGTTCACTATAAATTTCATTTAAGGTACCTCACTACACCAACTTTTATACTTTTTAAGACACTATGTCACAAGATGGCGATTCAATGTTTTGTTAGACTGTTTTTATCAATCGATTCAGATGTATATCGTCATAGCTCAGTGGTTAAAGTATCAGGCTTGTGAACCGCAGGTCATGAGTTCGAATCCACCTGGGGCTTTTGTTTATGTTTACTGAATGAAATTTTTGAAATATCATTTCTTTTTTCAAGGTGTAGTGAGGCACCTTAACACCAACACTTTTCAAAGAATTGTTAAAATGTAAGCCCTTGACTAATTTTGAAAAGACTTGAGTTGATTAGCTAAGAATTTCTCTAGCGTTTTGACATCATATTAATATATATTTCCATACTTTTGTTCTTGAGATTTTAATTTCACAGTTGAAAACAAGTTTTTTTGGCTCGCATAATGCAAAAGATATTTATATCCCGTAACAGTAGTTTAAAAGATCTTAAATACCAATATCTTTGTGTGATCTTTGAAATATCAAATTTTACAAATGAGTTCTCAAAAAAGTTTCAATTTATGTCAAACAATGCAAATTGAATCTACTTTTTTTCAAAATCAGACAAAAAATTATCAACAGAAAACCTTTTAAAAATACTGCTAAGTCTTGTATGAATTATGTAGAGCAAAAAGAAAAAAAAAGACATACTTTCAGCAAGATTATAATAAATAGGATAAGGTCATTCAGTTTTGAAAATTATTCAATTAATAAAGTCTAGACTACAAATTTCAAAAGGTCTCCATATTCAAAAGGTCTTCTAAAGGCCAAAATAAGCTAATTGTTTGTTTGGAATGGCTTCCTACCTTATTGAAATACCCCTGCAGAGAAAATTTGAGCAAAAAATAGAAAAATTATATTTATGTAGGGATTTTTATTTTTTGCTAATTCTTTATAAGTTAAATTTTAAAACTTAGAAGAAAAAAAATTCCCTCCTGGTTCTGAAAACCTCCAGGTGGCAATTTCAAACAAAAAAAAACAAAAACAAAAAAAAAAAACAAAAAAAAAACAACAAAAAAAAAGAAAATTTCAGATTTACTTTTAATCAAGAATGTCAGCAAGCATGTCAACTGATTTTGAAAAGGTACATGTAAATAAAAAATTCATCACCTTCATGATGTCTGCATAATAAATTGATTTCGAAACATTCATTATTTACTTCACAATTGTACCGGTAAATAATAATTTCAGTTTTTATTTACTTTCAGTTTCTATGGAAATTATTAAGTCAGATTAGCAAAGTAATTGATCTTTTATCTCTGAATTACTGAAACATCCATTTTATTAAAAAAAATAGACTGCTATTTTATGAGTGTTTTAAATGATGACTTGCTTTAAAAGTGTGAATAACAACAGGCTTTGCAGTAGTTTCCTGGTTTTTAAAAATAAGCAAATTATTTCAATGGGAAAATGATAATACAAAATTTGTTTCAACACAAACTTTAAATACCATAGTTACCACATTATTTCGCCCTTTTATAGGATATTTTATAAAGCCTGAAGGGCTTTATGATAGATTTGATCACACCCGACCATCTTATAAAATGTTCAAAGAATGATTCCTTATTTCCTTATATTTATATAATTATCAGCAACTGTACGATTAAGTATTGATAAAAATAGTTATTGATGAACTGTATTAGACCATTATGTACATGTATTACAAAATCAATTTGTAGTGTTACTTTGGACAAAGACACTAGAAAATGTAAATATTTAGCCTTAATTGTACATAATTCTAAGATTCATTCATTCATTTGGGATTGCTTATTTCTTCATATAACATTAAGTTATGTAAGTTTTGAAGCAAATTGCACTCATAAATATGATATAATAATTTAATATTTAAAGATATGTAAATATATTACATTTATATCCAATGATCTTTGTAATATCACCACAGATAATGAATAAAATATATATTTCCAAGAAACAAATTGATGAAGTCTTCCAATTCCATACACTGCAAAGTCAAAACAGCGCACACCTATAGTACATGTACTGTTACAGTACGTTATCAATTAATTAAGGTCAGGCAAAAAGGAAATATGATGACGATCTAAAATTACATTCAATGAGTTTAAGATAGAGTTCAAGATCATTATCACTCTTTTTTTACAGTTACACATTCCCCAAAAACAATGTATATGAATATTTCATGTTTGAATAGATTAAATTGACTTATTGAAGTACCAACGTCTAGCCAGTTAAATAACATTCGTTGGCAATTGAAGTTCCTCAAATGACAAAACAAGCTACTATAATTGATGTTTGTATAGCTTAAAAATAAATTTCTGAAAAGAATGATATTATCCAACCTGGGAATATTATTTCGCATTACATGAATGTTTAAGAAATCATTTGCTGCTGAAAATTCATTATTTGATGTAAAAAAAAAAAAATATGAACAAAATACTCCTGAAAGTTGAATTTAAAAAAATAAGAAATTTGAAACATGAAAACTGTGAACTTGAATAGAATACTTGAATTTAATAACATGGAACTAATATTAAACATGTACACATAATTAATATAATACCCAATTTTTCTTCAATGTATTTCGTTAAGGACTGCATAACCATTATAGAATGGAATTCAAAAATTTTGTAAAAGAAAACCTGAAACAAACGTAAATTTAAACTTAAACATGAACTTGTGATAGTTTGTACCCAATTCTTGCCCAAATTTAAACATTCTTTTATTGGTAGCAAAGGACACCACCCCTGAAGAAAGGATTTAAAAAAAAAACCCAAACAAAACATTAGCTTAAAACAAACTTGAATTTTAACTTATACATGAACTTTTGATAGTACCTTGCCCAAATCCGGACACTCTTCTATTGGTAGCAAAGGGCACCACCATTGAAGAAAGAAATTAAAAAATCTCAAAACAAACTTGAAACAGACTTGAATTTTAACTTGAACATAAACTTGTGATAGTACCCAATCCTTGCCCAAACTTGGACACTCTTCTACTGGTAGCAAAGGACACCACCATTGAAGCTAGTCTCCACTGATTCTGGGTACCAAACTTTTTCCGGGATGAGAGATGGGAATCTGTTTCATTGGCAAATTTTACAAATAATGAAAATTTAACTAATTCTAAAATTCAGGTACTTCTGAATCAATTGTATTATGACCCAATTCTTGATGTCCCACTCAAAATATACCTTATAAGAGACTAAAATGGCTATTTACAAGAAAACTGAATTTTACTTAATTGTTATAATCAAATTCATAATCATAAGAAACTTTAGAAACATATTTTGCTGAATAAATTATAATTTAAGGTTTGGTTTAAAATTTCATGGTAAAATTTGTTGAAAAATCTTGCTTTGTCAACTACTGACAGATTTTCATAATAAGCTCTTTCAATTAAAGGAGTCCAAAACTTTTGGTAGTCAAGGAAACTCTTACATCTTTCTATTTCAAACTTTTACTTTTGCTTAAATCCTTTGTTTGACATTGTGATAATTTAAACATAAGAATTTTTTTTTGTGTTCCATTTATATCTGACACACCTACTTTTTTTTTTTTTTTTTTTTTTTTTATAAAAGATTTGACTAATTACAGGAAGAGGTATTTTTCATCTTTTCTTTCGAGATTTGACTAATTACATGAAGATGTATTTTTTATCCTTAATTGAGAATGTATAATAATTATACCAGTGTCATTACTGTCATATATTACAAGTAATAATTTTATACCACCAAATATTGAACCCAGGTTCAAAATATTATCAGGTGTTCAATATCAGTATTTGATATATAGTAATATTTAAGGTGTTGCCCATGGGCCACATGATTCACCTGAGCAACAAAAGCCATAAAAAAAGTCAGCTTAATGGAGTCATATACAAAATATCAGGACAATGCATAGAATAGATCAAGTATTAATAAAGATTTTTCAAATTTTTCTCCTGATATTCTTTGGTTTATCATTGAGCCTGTGTATTGTAACAGGATGATTAATTGAAGTCATATCGCATATTGAGCTAAACTACCAACTGTTTATAGATGGGCTATAAACCTACATCAAAATGGCTGAACCCCTTGTGGACCCAAGGATTGTCCAGGGACCAAAGTCTTATTAAAACACAAATTTTGAAGAATAAACAATTAGTCAAAATCCCTGCATATAAGCAATACTTTAGATACTTGTGAATTTTTACGAGGGAAAAAATGATAATATGTGAATAAGATTATCTTTGATATTTTCCATTGCATCTGTTTCAGTTGCACTTCTTTCACAGGTATGTGTATCAATGTTATTAAAAACTGTCTAAATGTGCAGCAAAAATATCATTAGACAGATTATTAACATGTACATGTATATGTCATTATAAGTTAACTCATTAACACTATATATAGACAGACTTAATAAATTAAATACATGTATATGACATTGTGTACTACTTAGCAGTATTTCACTCATTTACACGGTCATGTTCTAAATGTAAAAGGCAATTCTCATTTTAATCCCCATTTAACAATAAAATTTATATTGTCCAATCCAACCAATAACAGTGATAATACTGGCATTTTGCAGGTGCAAAATGCCTTACTACATGAAAGGGTTAATAGCACAAGTATTTAGGAACTATAGTTCTCTAAGAAGCACTACGTTGCTACAGTAGATACAGGGGAGAAAAACTATTCACGCAGAAAAGAGATTATAAATACAATTACATATTTTAGCTCCCACAGAAAAGGGTCGGGAAATGTATTATTATAATATTATATTTATTGACTATATCAAGTTAGGCTTCCAACTTCCCATATCAGAAGAAAGACAACAAAAGACTGACACATGTGTTGGGGTATTTTAATAGCACAGTTTTGAGAAAAGAATCATTGATTTAGAAAAGAAAAAGACAATTCAAAATGCACCAACAAATAGCATATGACCTCAGGTATTAATTTTGTTTCATTTCTAAGAAACAAGTACATGTACTGAAAATGAAAAAAAAAAGGAGTTGAATTTTAGTGAATTAATGAAATGTAGACTTTATGAAATGGTGGCATATTGCTGCATGACTTTAGTTTATTGATTAAATCATTAAATGAATTGTTCATAGTATATAATTCTCTGGAAACATGCAGCCAATTAAGGGTCAATGACAGTCATTTTATATGCAGTTTATGCATATATCAATATTCTCCTAGATTTAACAGCAGAAAGAGGTTATTGGAGGTTAAATCTATTTCAGCAGAATGTAAATATGTATATTACTAAAATGTAAATTAATTAAGACAGTTGACCAATGACAGCTTTGCATTATATCAGTTGCCATGGTTGCAAGGAAAGATAACTCAGAAGAAGTAAAGTCTCGCTAGTAAGTTTAAACAGTACTATCAAGGGGGGGATAACTCACTGGTGTCACTCTCCGCATTTGATAAGCGAGAGGGTTGGCGTCGGTTACTTAACCGAGAATCCGCTAAAACATCTAATGAAAGGATGGAAAAAAATTAGTAACACACGTCGTTGCACACACACACACACACATACAAAAATTAACCAAATATGAAATTACGTTCGGAAATTGTTGAGACATATACTCCTACTAGTGACTGTCTGGCACCCAAACTTTCAATGTGATTATGTAAATTGTTTTTGACAAAATATTCACTCAGTGCTTAATCTTGACTTCTTTTGAATTGATATTTCTAAATGAGGTTTGTTAAAGATGCATGCCAGTTATCCCTAAAGTTCATCTATCAGAAAGATGAATAACCGATGTCATTGTGTCAATAATTTCCGAGCATCCCTCATATATATATATATCACAAAAAAAGGCACAGCAAAATCAAATATAAATAAATGATATAAATATCAGATAGTTATAAGCATCATAAATCTGCTGGTTTCTTTGCCTGATTTATTTTTCAATTACAGTCAAACTTTGATATCTCGAACACAGATATCTCAAATACAAAGGATATGTCGAAGTGATTTGAAAGTCCCAACTACTTATTTTTTAATTATTTTAACCTTGATATCTCTATATTTGGATATCTCAAGATATCTCAAAGGTTTTTATCAGTCCCATCTAGTTCGAGATAACAAAGTTTTACTGTTTATGATTCATAACTACATATTTACCAGACTTCAGTTTAAAATATTCAATTTCAAGAAAATGTGAATAAAAAACAAATTTTGAAAATACAGTGTGAAAAACCCTATTTATGTATATATACAATGTATCTTATTCTTTTAAAGGATAGCCTTTAAAACAAATGAAAAGCTGTCAATGTGACAGCAAACCGGGAAAAATAATTGTTGACCAGAAAAAATCAAATTATCACCGAATGAGATTAAGTAATTGTTTACTGACGAAAAAAAACTCCAAGTCTGAAATCCAACTTGTGTACAAGTTTATGAAAGGTCAAACAGAGGTTACTTATAACTGGAAGTAGCCTTTTTGTGTGTCAATAATATTCTTGGAAAACAACCTTATCTATAATAATGGTAGATCTATACAAAACATTTTAAAGAAATCAAAACAACTACACCTACAACAATTAGGAGAGATAAACAACAAAGCAAAATGTCCTTATAAAGAAGCAAAACAAATTAATTTGCTGCAATTATAAGCAAACAAGACCCAAAAGAGACACCCACCTCACCTAGAAATTAGACTAGTGATAATTTATTAAATGATGAAAAAAAAACATCTCACTGAAAACAAAGAAAGAATTATTTATGCTAAAGCTAGAGTCACATGATCAGCCTCACTTTGATTGACCAATCAGAGTGCAGAATAAACTAGAATCACTCATTGGACTCACTTTTACTGAAAGCCGAAACAACAGCAGTCATTGTTGTCACTTTCTTAAACATCCTGTATGCTGAAAGGGCCGAAATACAAACAATAAAATTAGAATCAATCAGCACAAATTTCTACTTCTATGACGTTGTTTTGAAATTTTACTGTCTACCTTTTTCATGTGAGAGAGAGAGAGAGAGAGAGAGAGAGAGAGAGAGAGAGAGAGAGAGAGAGAGAGAGAGAGAATCTCCTTAAAAGAGAAATTGAGAGAGATCAAAGTGAGGAAAAAAAAGATAAGGGGAGATAACAGAGAGAAGAGAGAGAAAGAGAGAGAGAGTTTTCTTTCACAAAGTAATGCATATAAATAAACTAGAAAATTGACTGTTCACATTTAATCATAGAAGCAAAGGTTCACTAATGAAAATCCAGTGTCTCCATTAAAATCAGAAGAAATGAAGAAATGAAAGTGAAAATAAGACGGACCATTGTTTCCTTACAGCATTAAGACAAATTATAGATCTAGCTGATCACCACAGTACAATACACACACATGCTTGCTAGTCACACTGATCTGAAACTAGAATGTCTACCAGAAGTCTGAGATATACTCTGAGATACAAAGCCAATATGTCTTAGAGCTGAACTCATCTAGGAGAACTCAGATGTGAGATTAAGATTGTGAGCACAATACACACTGAGACAGGATATGCTGAGATACTCAACATCTCACTAAGTTTCCATTTACACAGAGATACAGGCTGCGTACAAACATGTGTCAAGATATTGGACTACAGTGTTGTTCTAAAGATTGACCCACCATTTTCTGAGTCCATGTTATGTTCATCTCTGTCTAGCGTGTCTAAATTTTTTATGTCACATAATTGAAAAACATTTTTTGAAAAAGCAAACTAAAACAAAATGAATTAAAAATTAAAAACAAACTAAGTGTCCTATTAAAAAAGCTCTTTTCTCGTCTGAAATAATAATTTTCCAGACAAGAGAAACTATCTTTCATGTTACACTTTATCATGGTATATCAATGGCTTTCAAAAAGTATTAGGATTTTCTTTATGAATAAAATAAACTCTTGAAAGGTGATATTTTACGTATTTCAAATAATACATGCTGTTTATAGATACATACTGTAATTCCTCATTTAATGTGAGTACTTAATTCCGCGATTCCGCTGTTATAAATCAATTTGCAAGAATCAAAATCGCAAACATCCAATTTTTTGTCATAATTTTATACAGCTCAAAACTGTCTGAAAAGTAAAATTGAGATTATGAAGTACTCGAGGAGTGCTTCCTGCAATTTAATGTGGATACTTATTCCTCGCATTTAAAAAGAAATTTACAGTATAAAGCTTAATCATATTTTTTCTCACACCTTCAAAGTAAAGTATGATAAATCAACCTTTCATCTCATTGACAAAATAAATACATCAAAGCAAAATGCAACACCAAATAGCACTCACTACGTACAAAAATGAAATAAAGCTACGTGACACTTGTAACTAAACACCGAAAATTTTTTATTTTTCTACTCACTAAAATCGTCTGGAAGATCGTCATTTTCTTTCTCTGGAAGTCCCATCATTTGTCGGATTCCGTACGACTCCCTCACTATACCGTCCACAGCCTCTAGCAATAACTCATACCTGGAAGGAATTTTTAAGTTCATCATAATTTACGATGACTTTTATGACATGACTGAGGCAAACACAACAAAATCCCAACACAGTCCTCTCAAAGCAGGAAACAGAGAAAATAATAAATTCACTGAATTTCGATTTTAGCATTGGCTAATACACTTTGAACAACTTTTAAATGAAGATACTGAACTTCTAAAGGACTGCAATTTTAATTAAGGGGGCTGGATAGTTGAGGACAATTTTTGGACTATATTTATCTTCTTAAGATAAAGAGCTCTGTATAAAAATATAGGAAAAAAAATCAAATTTTACTCCGTCATTTTTTTAATATTTTCCCTTCACTATATAATATAGTTTAAGGCTAAAATCATATTTGAAAAGGTAATGTAGGTCTGAATGGAGATTTTTTGAGCATCAAGCCTCCTTTAAAAAATCTTTATGCAGTATATCCCTCTTTATAGTCAATACTCACTCAGCTAGACGGTACTTACCCCACTTTATAAAGGTCTTTTTTAACAGGCTTGTTCGGACAGAAGGACATCTTTGTGACAACAGCGTTCAACTGGTGGAGGAAATTCTCTTTTCTCTCATCATCTTCATCCATTGCTACGATCTCCTGTATTGTGTAAATGATTATGCTATTATTTTTCTTTATGTAAAACAGCGAATGTCACATGGTACATGTATTTCTAAAATTAGAAACAATCTTAAGGTATCAAGTCATATGATTAAAAATTCTTGTCAAGTTTTTTGTTTGTAAAGGATACTACTTGATTTTGTGTATCAACATAAGAACAAAATTGAGGTGGTTGGTGCTGAATGATTTTAATATGATGAAAAAACAGTATCTGATAAAAACAAAAGAAAAAGGGATTTTTTTTTTTTTTGACTTATCAACAAAATCTTGGGAGCTGGAGTTCAACGAATTATGATAATAAAAAAAAAATTGACCCTAAAATATAAACCTGTTTTGATTGCACTGTCAGTGAGAGAATAGTGCTGAAAACAAATTATGATGAAAAGACAAATTTGACCAAAAAGTAAAAATTTCTTAGTAGTGGTCAGTGACAGGAGAATGACCTACATCTCTGAGATCCTCAACGGACAGGTCCCAGACCCGTCCCTCGCGCTCCTCCTCCGGGGCGATCTCCAGATACAGCTGCTTTAGTTCAGTCACTAATGCGTGGTTGTAGTGTAACTATAAATAGAACACACATAGCTAAAAAAGAGCACGTCTTTCGACATTATTATAATATATATGTAGCAATATCAAGGAAAAAAAATAAAACATAGCTAAAAAGAAGAAGCCTGTACATAGAAATAGAACTCCTTTATTTAAAAATATTTATATCTACCGAGTATTATTTCCTCTATTTCTTACGAAAACTTATAGTTAATTCATAGCTCTATAGAAACAGCCAGACAGAAATCTACAAGCCCAGTTTATCGATTGGTCGAAATCTACAGCGGCTGAAACTGACAAGAAACTGACAGGAGTGAAATTGACACCCCTTGTTTATCGATTGGTCGAAACCTACAGCGACCTAAGAAAAATCACGGACTGCACGAAATAATCATGATGCTGTCAGATTCAAAGTCTCACAGGAGACGATTTGGCTGTTTCTTTTAGCTAACGTACTTGCGTACATTAACAGTAATTAAGAGAATTTTACTTACTTTTGATAATCAATTTATTAATTAGTCAAAAGAAAGATGTAAATATAAATAATAAAATGCTTTTATTGATGATTCATGCGAGTTATGAAGGTAGCGATCACTGCAGAAAAATTTACCTAACCCGCTAACGCGGGTTATGTATTTTTCCTGCAAAGTCACTACCTTCATATCCCGAATGAATCACGAAAGAAAGCATTTTATTGTTTAATTAAAACGTATGTGGCTATATAACAATGAAAAATAAAAATAGAATAGCGAAAAAAAACCCCCCACTTTAGCTAAGAAGAAAACACATGTAGCTAAACCAGAATACATAACTAAAGTTGGAACTCTTGTAAATACGAAGCTAAAAACTAAAAAAATGGAACATTGGTCACAAATAGAACACATTCAGCTAAAAGTAGAACTCATGCACATGCGGTCGCCAAGAACATGTTGCTAAAGAATAAAACGTGATCATGTAGCAGTGTAGTATCATACAGCTAAATGTACGTCAACTATATTATGGTCAGAATTAAGGCTGGATGGCTGTGGCCATTTTTAGGACTGTATTTATCTCCTTAAGTGGAAGAGCTCTGTTTGAAGATATTGCAGGAAAATACAAAATTAAAAAATTATTAAAAATTAAAATTATTAAGAAATCAAAATCTTATATCTACGGAATTTTTCTTTACTTGATAATAGAATATAGCTTTATAAATACACTGTGGAATCATTTTTATATGTGGGGGTCAATGTTCGTGGGTAGCCAAAATTTTCCTGGTTCATGTGGACGTAATTTCGTAGGTAGTGTAACTGGGTTAATTTGAAAAGATATTAAACAAATTATTGTGTAGCCTATAGGTTTGTGGGGATATAAATTCGTGGGCAAGGATTACTCACAGAAGCCACGACCAATGATGATTGATTTCCACAGTACTTGATAATTACTTAATTAATAATATTTAAATAATTGATGGTTAATTTGTTGTCCGCCCAGCCATCTGTTAATGAAGATTAATAAAATAAAACCCACGATCTTCTTAAAAATAGATGTAACAGTAGTTTTATAAGAAGCATGTTAACTAATATTACAACTGCGTTTAGCTTTAATCATAAGTTTGTGATACATCTTTAGAATATACATATTATATACTATAAATATAATATAGATTTATATGATATATTATATTAAAGTGGTATTGGACACCTCCATGTTTTGATGCATTGTTTATAAAAATAAACAACAAAACCTAGTGTAATAATTATATAAGTAGTTTCTTTCCCATAATGGTCACCTAACAGCCTAGCGCAGTGGGTTAGAGGGTTTACTACGAAGCCATGAGTTTGAATCCTGCTGGGGGTTTTTACATTTTTTACCTCTCAAAAAATTTTCAAAAGCCAGCCATTTTTTGGTTAAATAGTGTAAAGTTTGAAAATTCTGAACTGGTGAGAGAATTCAAATTTTAATGTACTCCAGAATGATATCGACAAATATCCCATACCACCTTAATTATCAACAGGATAAGTTTGTGATACATATAAAGAATATATATAATATATAGATAATATAGATTATATATAATATATTGTACATGATTGTCACTCAGACCTTCGGATTGTTCCTACTGAATATTTCCTCGTCAGTGATGTAGGCATCGATCGGTGAGGAGGGTCGGTCGGGCGTCTTGATTCCGCTGATGATGTCATACATGATCTGTCGAATAACCTGCTCTGATTGCTTCTGTTGTAGATCTCGCTGTAGAACGAAGAAAAATTTACAAATTTTTAAAGCAATATCAACGAAGCAAAGAAATATAATACAGACCAAAATCATTCATTTATATTTTTTAATCCATCCCATCCCCAAGTATAACAAACACATTGAATATTGATAAATAGATATAGAGGAAAAGAAATTAAATTAATGTTCTCAAATCCTCCCTCTCTCATTATAATAAATGTAAAAATAAAAGAAATATTTTAAAACCTTCATTCCATCCTCCCCTATACAACTAAAATCCACCTTCCTTTCTTCTATCCCCCCATCCACTTTACAACTGGATCCAATACTTCTCCATATACAGTTCCTCTCTTTCCATTTTCTCTCATTCCTTTCTCTCCCTTCCTCCTTTCCCTATTTTTAAATCTTCTCTCTCATAAATCCTACCTCTAGTTTAATTCTCTCTCTCCCATTTTCTCTACCTCTAGATCATTTTCCCTTGTTTCCCTACCTCCCTTCCTCTGGATTCCCTCTCACCATAAATATAGATCAATCCCTTGTATACCCCTAATTCCTTTCCTTCCTCATTTTCTCACATCTAGGTCCCCACCCCCTAAACAATCAGATCCACATTCTCCTACCTGAAATTCCCCCATCCTCTATACCATAGGATCCACCCTTTTTCTTTTCTTCTTTTCTTCCCCCACCCCCATACCACAGGATCCACCCCTTCCATTCCTTACCTCTTTTCTTCCCTACCCTATAAACAATAGGATCCACCCCTTCCATTCCTTACCTCTTTTCTTCCTTACCCTATAAACAATAGGATCCACCCCTTCCATTCCTTACCTCTTTTCTTCCCTACCCTATAAACAATAGGATCCACCCCTTCCATTCCTTACCTCTTTTATTCCCCCATCCCCTATACCATAGGATCCATTCTTTTTTTCCTCCTCTTTTCTTCCTTCCCCCATCCCCTATACCATAGGATCCACCCCTTCTCTTCCTTACATATTTTATTCCCCCACCCCCTATACCATAGGATCCACCCCTTCTCTTCCTTACATATTTTATTCCCCCACCCCCTATACCATAGGATCCACCCCTTTCCTTACCTCTAGCTCCTCCCTCTCCCGTTGGAACTTGTCTTCCTGGAGGGCGATACCCCTGAGGGTCACAATCAGGGCGGCGCCCCCACAGAGGCTGGGGCGGGTCTCAAATTTCCACTGCTCTGTGAAAACCCCAGCGTTGGGGGACTTGAAGACGAATGGAAACTTCATGGTCTCTCCAGGTAAAATTACACCTTGAAAAAATTGAGAAAGTTTATTTTAAGGTGGCTCGACAAACAATTTATCGTCAGTTGGATATCTGAAGTATCTTCTTTACATTATTGTTTCACAATTAAAAGATCTTTTAAAAATAAGTTTATGATTTTTTTTTTTTTTTTTGCATTTCTTTGGAAAAAGTTCAAAATCATTTTGCCTGAAAACAAGATACTAGTATGAAATGTATTGGAACTTAACAGAATAACAAACTAACTCAAAAAAGAAAACAATATGGCAAATCACAAAAAGAATAATATGAACAAACGAAAAAATATCACAGAAAATAGAATTCACTGAAAAAATTCTAACCCTTGAAATATGGTCGATATATGTTGCCTGTTTTAAAATAAACAAAACAAACTAATTTCAAATAACATTAACGATGGTTTCAAGATTCTGAGACAAAAGATTACGGATATCACTTAAAGCATTATCAATATTGACTGAAGGATTCTTTCCATGTTAATTGCCAATTTTTTGACAGGTTCTCATGAACAGAATTTTGTGGATTAACTTGTACGACAAACAAATTAATACAGCATTTCAGAATTTATTGAGGAGGAAAATTCAAGGAGCCCAGGTACAGAAATGCATATGAAAATTGAGCAAATTCTAATCATTCCACAGTACTTGTTTACACTGCTGTTATTGAAGTATTTACAGGTACTTACCACTGCTGTTATTGAAGTATTTACAAGTACTTACCACTGCTGTTATTGAAGTGTTTACAAGTACTTACCACTGCTGTTATTGAAGTATTTACAAGTACTTACCACTGCTGTTATTGAAGTATTTACAAGTACTTACCACTGCTGTTATTGAAGTAGAACCGCTGGACTCGGGCATGGACAAGGTCAAATGGATTCTCCTTCGGAAGTTTCTGTACAAAAAATTATGTATGGATTAAAGTTATTTCCCTTTCTTTAGCCCTTTCTCCCCCCATTTAATTCCATTAAAAGCTGTAAAATGCACTTTTTTTTGTTCTAATCAACCTTTCCTTTCTTTGTACAAATTTCTTAATCTCCCTCTTGAATAGTTCCCACATCTTCAAATGACAATACACATTACCCCTTCAAACAATAGTCACCACAATTTCCTTACTTTCTAATCCTGATACAAGGATGTGGTTCTGTCATTATTAACTGTATGTACAGAAAATGAATATCCTTTCAAAATTTTCCCCCAAAATCAGTTTCAAAACTTTCCCCCAAAATAGTCCCAATAGTCCCCTTTCTAATCAAATTACATATTTTTCTGTTAAAATTTCTTGTAAAACTGGTTCCCATACCTTCCAGTCGTAATACACGGACGTGGTTCCGTCGTTGATGATGTATAGGTACGAGGTCACACGGTCACCAGACAGCGATTCAAATGTGACCCTAGCCTCGATTCCGATCTGGTCCGCGTAACTGTAACTGTCTCCAGTCCAGCGGGCGGGCTGACCAGCGAAACTGATGGAGGGACCGAATACACTCTCCTCCTTACCCTCGTCTTTCTCGTCAACTTCCTGCAGGGGTTCTTGGTCCCTACATAGAGATGAAAATATATCACAAATATATCGCATTGAAAAGGGATTTTGATTATGATTATAAGGCAATAAGGTTGGTTTGTTAGAAGCTTTGACTGCGAGAAAAGCAATGTCAAATAGTGCCCAATTTAGGCACTGGACCTGAAATCTAACATGTTGCCTTCTAAACCATCTAAACAACTTCAAAACAACTTCTAAACAACTTCTCTACCATGTTGCATAATCACATTGACTCTGACCTATAATTTTTCAGATTATGAATTTTTTGTCTTTTTAGGAAAGGAGCCAAGTTTCAACAAACTAGCACATACTAGCAGACAGAAAATATTGAAACAGAACATAAACCATACATCACCAGATACCAGTATAACCGCTGTCTAAGTTGTTATCCCTTTGGATCCACTCCCTTCTACTTAAAGATAGCACTGATCCATCCCTTCAAGAAGTCTAAATCCACCCCTTCATAACACAAGAAACCTGGATCCACCCCTTTATAATACAAAAAGTCTGGATCCACCCCTTCACTAAATCCACCCCTTCATAATACTAGAAACCTGGATCCACCCCTTTATAATATAAAAAGTATGGATCCACTCCTTCAACTTACAGATAATCCATTCCCCCTTCTGTAAATCTCTCTTCCTCCTCCAGCATTCCTAGGTTGGACTGTACACGTTCACGGTTTACTGGGTTCGCTGTTCCGATAACTTCTAACTGGTCAAAGTCCTAAATTAAAAAAAAAATAACCAATTAAAATTAACTTTTTAACAAAAATAAAAATTTCTACCTCTATAACAAAACAAAATCTTTTATCTTAGTCGCCTAACACCAAAAAGCTTGACGAAAAAATATCTTATCATAAAAATCCCCTCCATAATTTTAAAGTTAAAAATAAGAATTTCTAAAATGCAGGTTTAAATTTATTTTTCATAACTGAGTGAAATACTATGAAACAACTGCATTTTCTAGTAATAACCTCTGTTAAGAGGTATTGATGTTTAATGTCATTTTTAAACCATATGAATCTCCTTTACATAAAGAGCTCTACATAAAATTATAGAAAAATGCCCATATTCTAAATCTTTAAGATTTTGAATATTTATTTACTTAAAAATAGTTTACTGTCAAATATTTCATAATTGAAATTTTAAGGCAGATTAGATGGGTAAACCACCTTAACACTACATACCGGTCTGTGAGGGTCCAGTTCCGTGATGACATCCTTAAGCTGTTCCTTCCTCTCCTCTAGGTACGGGTTCTTGTGCCAGGGGTAGTGTACAGGGGTGGTGTGATGGGGGGGCCAGTACCATCCCTTCTCGTTCCTGACCGACTTAGGCACCCCGATGTGTTCTATGGGCCGGGGGTATCCCTGTTCCGACTTGGTCAAGGTCATGCTATAAATAGAAATGTCATGTAGGTTATTGTTGTGCTGTACGTAGAAAATAAAACACATGAAGTGGGTAACTACAAAGATTGAACACTTTTATATCAGTTGTTTTATATGAAATTCATAACACTTGTTTCTCAGTCATTATTTTCTCATGTGAATTTCATATGAAAAGAGAAGATGGTTATTTCATAAGTTTCATATACATAAATTGTTTTAATAACTTTACAATATATATCATACAACTTTCAGTACATGTATCTGATAAATTATTTCTTCATGTTAATTTAATGTGAGTGAATGAACACTCACATAAATTTGACATGTATTACCAACCTTTTTAAAATTATTAATTATCTAAAACATCAGCTTACTGAATTCCAGTCTCGTCGTCACCAAATTTCTCCTGTTGTTTCCAGAACTCGCTGCCGACACGATCTGAACACACAGTAATCAAAGTTAGATAACTCTAGCCAAAATCCAGCCATTTTTTTTTTTTTTTTTTTTTTTTTTTTTACAAATTAGAAAACTACTCTGGCAATCTTAAATCTTTAAAAAGAAAAATTGGTTATGCCTTTACCTTTTTCTTTACATTTTAATCAAATTTGGGAATAAAAATTTAGTTGGATTCTGTGAAAGCGATTTGAGATTTGTGCATCACAATTTGATGTACTTTAATGAGTCAATTTATTATTCACCTACACCACCAGTACTTACATCCCTTCCCATAATCCTTTGCAGGGATCGCGCGGTCAATGATGTAACGTTCCTCTTCAATCTTTCGGTAATTGTCAGCAGCGTTCATTGCCAAATCTTCTGGGTTTTTCTGTAGAAGCTCTATAAAAAGACAACAGACATTTGTACAGGTCCTAAATACTTTAGCAAAAACCTTCTCAACACTCACAAACTGGTACATGTTCATGAACAATATAAAATCTCGTGAGAGTAAAAAGTCAACATTGATATGAAATAACTGTTTAATCTAACTGTTTAATATGACAACTGAATATGTATCTGTGTGCAGTATAACAAAAAATAAAAAACAAAGTTATCCAGGGTACATTTTCTAGTAGAGAACCTGTATCTGGATACTAGTTCTCTAAGAGAGCCTGCACCCTATTACTAGGGTATGGGTTCTCCAGGGTACGAGTTCTCCAGGGTACGAGTTCTACAGGGTACGAGTTCTCCAGGGTACGAGTTCTACAGGGTACGAGTTTTCCAGGGTATGAGTTCTCTAGGGTACAAGTTCTAGGGTACGACTTATCCTGATTCCATCTGATCACTATATAACTTACTGGAGATGTATCCCTGCTGTCTTTTCCTCTCCATCATCTTCATCTGCCAGTTTATCAGTGCGTTGTTCTCGTTATTTCGCTGTCTGTCACCTCTGTCCCGCTTCTTTTTCTCATATTTTAGGGTTGGGCGGTCAGGTTCAAGGTCAGCTTCGCTAGGGACAGGCAGGTCCTAAAATCATTTGAAGAAATTTTAGAGAATATATATTTATCAATATTAAGAAAAAGAGGAATAACTCTAGCAGAACTCGGTAGAATGTCTAAAAGGTTGTGTTCTATTTCCATAAACAAATGCCCACGACATGAAAGATCTTAGACTTAAAGTAAGAATTTCAATCTCATATTCAATGCTTTTGGATCATAACAACAGATAAATCTGTTTGTTTGTATTTCATGATAAAAATTGAGTGCTTTTACATATTCTGACTTCAGTAATAAAATACCTTAATGTAGCCTTATCTTTGTCAACTACATTGTATTTTTCAAAATTGCATATGCCTTTTCTCTCTTGAAAAGAATTTTAATAAGTCTTCTACAATGATGTTTATCAATACATATTCTTAAATCCATTTTCAAAAGAAATTTCCCCCAAGATTAAGTTAACCAAACTTATCACTTCCCACAATTACGGTAAATGGTCCCTTACCAACAGGTCCCCCCTTTTGATGGCCTCCTTCCTGAACTCATCGTAAGATCCAAGTAGACTGTGGGGGATGGGTGCCCCTTCATCATTGTAGCGGGGACCAGCAAAACCTAGCAAAACAGATGAAACAACAAAACAGTTATATTTATTTAAAATTTAATAAATTGATCAAACAATTTTCAAAAAAGTGCTCTACAGAAGACTGGATCTGGATCCTATCTACAGAGAGAGAGAGAGAGAGAGAGAGAGAGAGGGAGAGAGAGATCTACCTGAGTAGTCAGGCTCCTTCACTGGAGCGTCTACTGGTGCAGGACGAGCCACTGTTACTCTGCAAAGGAAGATAATCCAATATAACTTAAAATGCTTTAAAAAATCCATCCTATTTAAGTCAAAGAACTGAACAAAGATAATGTTTACAAAACACTTTTGACAGAATGAAAATTTCTGTCCATCAAAAATGTGTCAGTTTTGTAACATACTCACTCATGAAATAAAAATGTAACACATTTTTTTCTTGTCAATTTCTCATAATTAAAAATCATTGAATATGTTATCATGAAAATAATGATGCTTATTTTTTTCTCTTTATTTTAATGAAGGCAGTTTTGTAGTTTCAATTTCTCACTGAAAATAAAGTTTCCTTCTTTTCGATTGATGGTTTTTACAAAGGGACTACATTTTTTGGTGGTTTTTACAAAGGGACTACAGTTTTTGGAGGTTTTTACAAAGGGACTACAGTTTTTGGAGATTTTTACAAAGAGACTACAGTTTTTGGAGTTGTCTCCCCTACACTTTGGGTTTGGGTTTGTCCCACTCCGACGCTGGCTTCATCTTTCGGACCGTCAGGCGGGTGGATTTAGGAGTTTTAGGGGCAGTGGGTGGGGCCGCTTCATGAAGCTGAAACAAATAAAATATATTTTGAAGATTTGAGGTCTCTGTTCTTTGTAATATTTGTATGAACAATTTTCTTCATTTTGTCTCATGCTTCTGTTAAAATGCACTGGTACTTGTACCATCATGGTCATAAAAAAAACCTTCTTGCTTTGAGCCAGTTTATTATTGGTAGTTTGCAAAATAAATTTTTCCTTCACATTTTGAATATTTAGGCCTTAGATACAAAAGACCAATATTTTTCATTTGTTTTGTAGTGTATGCAAATTGACAAAATAATTGTCCTCTTATAGAATTATGAATTTTTTGGCCTCAAATCCTAGCGACAACACTTAAATAATAAAAAGTGCAAGTTAATCTACTGAATGAGTTTTCCATCTAATGAGAATCTATTCAAATAATTACTGTTTTCAGGACATCCTCCTTAATCTGGAGTTTTTCGATCTCCTCGTTCCAGATAACGTTCCGGGTGGGAGACTGGTTCTCGTCGGCACCATCTTGGGAAGGGGTACCAGCTTTCTCAGGAGTTCCCGCCTGGTTTTTGCTACGTCCCTTAAGCTTATCTAAAAGTGACATGTCAATTGCCAAATGTTAATACATGTACTATAAACTAGCTCTTTGAAATTGCAATTAATTAATTATCATCAGATTCGTTATCGATAAGTCCATGACAACAATCACGCAGATTTTTCAAATAATTTCAATGAACATTTTTTTTCAGATTAATTAATTTTCTCATTGTTTTTACAGTGTATATGAATATCTTAATTTGCTACTCACAAATAATGTAAGTTTCTCTTTCTCTGTTGCTTACTTCTGTCACACCCTTTACATACAGTACAATGCAACATTGATCATGCAATACGCAATTTCAATTGTGAGCATGTGCAGGTTATTCATCAGTAGCGCAACTGTGCAAGTTATTATTAAATTGATTGCTGTATACCTAACACTGGCTTTAATTTTGCCAATCTCAATACCGGTACTTTTTTTGCCATTTTCAATTATACTCATTGGCGTAAGTTTTCCTTCAATATCTTTTAATTGAAAATGAAACGTTCATTCCTAAGAATTCAACAATTACAAAATAAATTGTAAAATTAAATTCACATCACTGGTACAAAAATAATCTCTCAGTGATTATATTCAGAACTCATTATTGTGCTGTGCACAATATCAGCAGTGTCTTCATTGGATAAGGAAATCTTACTCAATTTTCCATCTTATTTTTTCACTTTATTCACCCCCACTGGGCCAATTACAATTTGACACCAATCAAATTCAAAGCGGTTCTTTTAGTCAGTAAGATTTGATAGTAATCATGGAATTAGAATTGAAGATAAATTTCCTGGGTAAATTAGGATTTGTATATTGTAATTGCTCATGAACTTTTAAAGATTCCATTACAAAACATTTTAATTGCTTTAACACACACGCACAAAAACATCCAAAAGCTTGTTTATAAGACTGTGATATGGATGTTTTTGACCAAAGTAATAATTTTTTGACATTACCTCACTTAAAGGATTAAAGTTTTGATTGATTTATTGAAAAACTTTTAAGACCAAGATTTCTCCTATGTCCATTTTTACTGAAATCAAATCATATTCCAATGACTCCTTCAAGTCCTAAATCTTATAATGGCCTTGATAAAAGGAAATGTTTCTTCAATGAAAAAAATCATCTTAATGACATTTCACCAAAATTCTGGACAATCCAATTCCTTATTCACTCAAATGATAGATTGACCCTCTGAATGTCTCACTGTTCAACCTGATTTACTAGATGTAACTGGGCTAAATTTTGATGAATTTTGAATTGGGATAAATTTTGTAGGTTCTCCTTAGTACCCCCAAAAAACTACATCCTCAAAACAAATTATGAAACAGTGATTATTCCTTCATCATACATCTCCAATTAAATCGACGAAATTATGTCCCCTGGACCCCATGAACCTGAGAAACATTGAAGATCCTTAAAAAAGTGTCCCCCTCCGAATTTAATATTTTCACAAATATCGTCAAGTAAAGCTATGTTGACACAATCTCATGTAACAAACCCATGGAAACACCATGGCCACAAATTCATAGAACCTAAAGCCCAGAATCCTACGGAAAATTCAAATGGAAGCACCATGGCCACAAATTCATAGAACTGAAAGCCCAGAATCCAATGGAAAATATACATGGAAACACCATGGCCACAGTAGAACCATGTACACAAATCCCATTAAAACGCCACTGCCATATAATATAAAGCTCATGGAATACACATAGGAAACACCACTGCCATATCAAAGAAAACTCTGGAAACATCCAACTTACGGCCATCTTTTCCAATGACTGACATCCGTCTGCCGTGAGCGTGGTGGGCACTTTGCTTGTGTGCGCCATGTTCCGATTTTGGGGCATGTGTTCCATGGTCACGACTTAATCGCCGTTCCAATTTACTCCCTCCGTGAGCGTGGTCGTCCTTCCCCATGATTTTTTGTTGTTCAATTTTCGACTCTCCTTTTGGTATGATGTTATTTTCCTTAATACGTACTCTCAATTAATTTTTAAAACTCCTGGCAATTCATTCCAAATGAGCTAACGTAGAGTCTCACAAAGTAATACTAAATGTTCACTTCAAAATTGAAATATTTTTTTATGCAATCCCACAATAAAGTAGGATTTCCTCTACTGTCAGTGATTGGAAATAGTCGGTATCGAATTCCCACTTCAAAAAAAACCGTTAGTTAGAATTGTCTTATCTGATGTAAAAGGGGCTTCGCAAAATGGGTTTTGACCCGATTTCTACATTTGAAATAGAAATACCACAATAATGGCCGTAAATGTCAATTTTATCAGAAAATGGAAAGACAATCACATTTAATGCATTTTTCGCCTGACAGTTTGATCCTAGTCACTAATTTTGTCACACGTCTCCAACACAAACTCAAAGGAATTTTATGGGGAGTTCTTAATGGCTGTTTGCGGCAATGAACACCATTAAACACATAAAAAACACATTACAAAGCTCTCACTAAAAATTCCCTCTGTCGAGTTTTCAAATACTACTTAATTCCTAATAAGAGAAAGTTCCTGCAAACAATATAAAGAATCCTCAGACAGTAATATCACAAGCAATTAAAATCTCATCATAATTTTTTTTCCATATTGAAAAAAGTCAATACACAGCCAATTCAATATTTATTTCCTAATGCAGGCAGCCTTAGAATCAACAATGGCCTTTTCACAATGAAAAGTTTTTGGTTGTTGTTGTTGAATTTAATCGCACTAAATCACTCAAATGCATTGAATATCATTTAATGAATTTCTCCTGTTGTCATCTCTATGGCGACATTAAAACACAAAAACTACTATCCAATTTCACTCTGTCAATCGAGCTTTCTTTAACTCCAGGGCGTTTTCGCATGAAATGAAAGGAAATAGGCATATATATAAACAACTAAAGTCCTTATTTTCTGGGATGGCTGAACCCCAATAAATTTTCAAAATCCAACTCAATGGGGAACAATATGGAAATTTTGTTCACAAGTCAATGCATTGGATGAAAAATATAAAGTGATTTACGCCTTTTCACCATCGAACAAAAACACCTGATATTAACAGCACCAGTGGTGTATGAAAAAAAAATCTTAAACAACTTGTGACGATTAAATTTATTCATGACGAGCAATTTTTCAATCCAGCAAAGTCTGATAGAGTATGACTTTAATATGACCTATGAAAAACAGAATACTGAAAAATTCAACAACAAAAAATTTAAATGTTGGAATTTAATAAGCAGAATAGGATATGAACAAATTGGAATAACACTTTATAAAAGTGTCTAACGTTGAATTTAAATCCCCCTTTCCAATATATCTGCTTGCATGCAATTCAATATGCGTGTAATAATTATGAGAGATTTGACAGGCTGTTTGCGATCTCCAGGATATCTCTGGTCTCACATAATGTTAGAAATCTACTCAAACTTAGCAACCCACTTTGCGCAAGGAGCAAAAAAGCAAAACTCTATTAAATAACAAACATTGTGTACACTAGAGAAATATTTGGAGAAACGAATGTCATCTTAAAAACTACTTGTGCGAAAACACGGCTGTATTTTATATTCATAATCATGTTTAAAGAATGATGTCTTTTCCCGTGCGACAATATCAATATTTGCGCAAGTTATTTGCTTTAAATTTCTTCTGTAAATATATTTTTTGTATCATTTGCATTTTAAAGATAAAAATTTTAAAAGAACTTACATATAAAAAGAATAATGTGTCAGATTTGTGAGAGGGTTAATTGTATTAAAAAAAAAATCATAATAAACACTTCGATATTTGACTTTGGACATTAAAAGTAGGCCATTATTTCACAAGTTTCGAAATCAAGTCCATTTTTTTTAAAATTTAAATTTACATTATTTAGAACCACTGAACTGGTAATTGGAAAGAGGGAAAATCTAGAGGTAACTATTCACAACTCCAAGAAGTTAAAAGTACCTAAAAAAAACATTTTGTCCCCTCTTCACTAAGCATTGTTGAAGTGTAACTATATGCTTTTCAAATTTGACCTTGATAATAATAAATGACCTTGACCATCGCAGTCATGACAAATTGATGCTGTATACTTGTGTACATGTCGATACATGTATGTACCAGTAATTCATAGGTTATGAAGATTTAAATATTTTCAGGAAAGATGAAAAGAAAAGCCTGACAAAACCTCAGAGAAGGCCTAGATTTTTTACTTCATCATGGAGGTCAGCAAATTCATGCTGCAGCAAATTTAAATGAAATGCAAATTGCAGAGCAATATCAATAATTAATGACATCAGAAGAGAAAAAATCCAGACATTGCGGAAATAATGATGGCTAGAAACATTGGGAACTGTCTGTCAAAAGGTTACTGCCTGGTATTGTGAGATTGGCCCATGTACTCAAATGACAATATGGCTTTATCAAGCTTAAAGATACCATTGTTAACACACATCATTAATTCAACAACTTTGATATTGATTGGCAAAATGTGAGACTGTAATAAGGATCATAACAATCTCTCTTTCTTTCTCCCCCTCTCTCTCTCTCAAAATAGAAAGAAAGAAGAAAAGTAAAATATTCATGCCCAACCCTTACCAACAGAGTGTGGTCTGTTTGTTTGTATAAACATATTTTATGATATAAGGAATAAATAAAGGATATTCTGATCAGAGGACTAAAAACAAGTTGTACAACTATTCAGAAGAGCTTTTAAGAGGTCATACACAATAAATTATGAGAGAGAGAGAGAGAGAGAGAGAGAGAGAGAGAGAGAGAGAGAGAGAGAGGCAAAAAAAAAATGCAACTGTTCCCTCTATAACAACCATAACTTGAAATGTACTAAGGAATTTCAAAACATTCAATAAACCTCTCTTAAGACTTGTCAGAAAATGATGCTTCAGAGAAGATGGCATAAATTCTACTCCTGTTTATCAACCAATCAATCAACTCAATTTGAAGAGAATATGATATTCAATGAAAAAAGGAGAAAAAACATTGCTGGTAACTTACAGTACAAGCTACTTGTGCTTTTTCTCTGATTCTCATTAGCACCACTACTATATTTTATCAAAATGGACAATTCAATAGGACTGAAAAAAATATCTCAAGAGATTTAACACTATGTCCTACTTGCCCTTTCCCTGTGAATCTCATTAGCACTGAATAGCTATGCTAAATACAATAGGACAATTCAAACGCAAAATAAGAAATTAAAATTCATCTCGAGAGATTTTACAACATAACCTACTTGCACTTCTCCTGCGATTCTCGTTCGCACTACTGGCGGCAGAACTGGTTTGGGAGCTTTTACGATCCCCAATCGCTGTGGAGGTGTTCTGTCGCCTCAGTGGTGCAGAGTTGTGCTTCGGCCGCTCTTTTTGGACGGGTGTCGACTGAGACACCACTTGCATTGACAACCTGCGGCTTCCAACCTCTGAACTCATTATTCAATGGACGATTTTTTCCTCAGTTAATAACCACACCAATTATAATTCACTTCAAATTTGTAAATTTTTTCGGTATTTATAATCCACATAAAATTTTGAAAATAATTCATATATTTGCGAAATACACCCTCTTTTTATGTCTGCTTACACATATACGTCTTTCGGGTTTTCAAGACAAATTACAAAATATTACACTAAATGTTATTGGCCATTAATTTGCTTTTTCTAATTAACGCAACACTTGTCACAATCACTGGAATCAGTATCTCACAAAGATCAAAACTGAAATGGCTCTGCTGTGCTAATTGGGTGATTTTCTCCTTGAAATGTTTGATTTGAACAATTTTTCTCCTCGATAAATATTCAAATAAGTAAAATTTCCCTGTTCATTTGCATGGTATTTGCTCATTAACCAATTCCGTTACCATATTTTTCACCATTAGGAATTCAAAGTAATCAAATTCACATCCACTTGTCAATATGCAAGAAGATTTAATCTACACAGCTGAACAAATAACTCCAAACAGTCCTTAATACAGCCAAAAAAATTTCACTCCTTTTTTAACCCTTCAGAACAATTTGTTTCATCTGTGGGTCTATTAGATCCTGATTTAGAAATCTCTCGCAACAAAAACATGAACAGAGTACAATGTATAATCAACTGCTTCCAGATTTTAAACCATCCTTTGGATCTCCATCCCGAATTTGAAATGTTCAAATTTTCAAAGAAAGTATATGAAGACCGTGTTCTAAAACTCTTCAAGAGCTTTCAAAATTTTTAACTGTATCATAACTTCACAAACTGTAGCTCTTCTCTTTTGTCAAAACACTTGTCTTTGTGAAACTTTTAAGGAAGATTAGAACCACTGATTGAGGAGATGTAAATCAAACAAAGAGATGTCTGTTGTCGTAATTTTGTCTTTTAATTTATATCAGCGAAGCTTCTAGGAGACCGAGATGAACAGATGAAATGCTGGTTGTCAAGAACGGAAAAAAAAAAGAGAGCAGTGGGTAAAATCAGTTCCCACACAGTCTTTTGCTTTTAAGATCCAAAGATGGCAGACATTAATATCATAAGAAATGCCAGCTAGGATACCGAAAAAGACAAGTGTAATTTCTCTCATCCAATACTGATAAAATTCTTCAAATAAAAAGGGAAATTAATTGCTCATAATTCACAGAATCCATTTGAAATCTCTTAATTCTCTCTTTGTGGTATAGGCATACATCATTTTCACACCCTTCTGTGCTTCGTGGAGGAAAATGTTTTGTCACTTTTGAGAGATATATTGTGTCTCAAGAACTCAGTTTAGATGGTTGTTTCCAATGATAAACATGTATATTATCAAAAAGTCCTGGGTTGATATTTTTTATGGTTTTCCATCAAATTCTCAATACATGTCATCTGCACTCAGATAATTTGAAATAATTCCCCCAAAATAACAATCGCCCAAGGAATCTTCCAAATATTCTGTTCGAGTTTTCAAATTTTTCCACGAAACACAGTTGCAATCATTTGAACTCTTGGAAAATTGGATGAAGGAATTTCAACATTCTCAAACTTATAAACACTTATTTATGCAGATTCACCAAAAATACAAAATTTAACAATCCAGTATGAATCCAAACTCTTCTATAAATGTCCAAACTTTGTTCTACGAAACTATTAATAATCCTTTCTCATGCAAGAAAATCCACAATGGACAGATTTCATCAGACCTCTGGCAGACAATTGGCTAGTTGTAATTGTCAAATTCCATGACAAGGTACTGAATTCCCACCAGATTTTAATAAACTCCATACATTATTAATCACAGCACACACATTCACAGAGAGACCAAAAACGGCCAACAATGGACGAGTGACAGGGAAAATCACGAATATTTGTTTACCAAACAAACTGACAACGAACTGAAGAGGAAATCAAGTTTCAATGTATCAATTCCTGTCTCTCAATGTCCTTTCTCTTTATACTTTATACTTAGTTACATAGAGCTAGACAGAAAATGTGACAATGGGTCTTTGAATAAAGAAAAGGGGCAAATATAGAAACAGAAATGTATCAATCATAAAAGAGTAAACTTTCCTCAAAATCTTTATATACATGTAATTGCTTGTTCTAATATCTTATGACTTCTTTACAATATTTGTACAAAAATTTGCTTCAGAACCTTTAAAAAAAAATAAATAATGACACTTTTACAACCTCTTAACTGACTTATATTGGAGAACTTTCATGGGGTCATGATGTATTTTATATCATTTCCCCTCTTTGGTACCCCTGGCCCCTGCTATTTGGGTGTGCCCCCTTTGGCTGGCCCCGTCACTCACTTTATTGACACATCATTTTATACAGATACTTAGCTGTCCCTTCCACATGCATTTTGTTTGTCTTTCTCCAGTACACACAACAAATTAACCAGATTGTTCCACAGATAACAATGCTCCGGTATTTGATATATTGACAATGCATACAGCTGTTTGTCTTATTTCTCCGACAATGGCTCTGGTATGTAATCCCCGTTCTCGATAAGGGGAGAAAATTCTTGAGAAAACTCTCTCTCTCTCTCTCTCTCTCTCTCTCTCTCTCTCTCTCTCTCTCTCTCTCTCTCAGCTGTAGTTACATATTTCATAAACCTGTTAAAACACATCAATGTGAACAAGACCCCTTTCTCTCTCTCTCTCTCCTCTCTCTCTCTCTCTCTCTCTCTCTCTCTCTCTCTCTCTCTCTCTTAGCTGTAGTTACATATTTTGTAAACCTGTTAAAACACATCAATGTCAACAAAAATTTGATTGATCATGTTTAAAAGAGCAAAATTCAAATTGCGATATTGTGATTTTTCAATGCACGGATGTTTTCCCTGATTAAACATACTTGAGGAATTTAGAAATTTCTAAAATGATCTTATAATTGCATCAATAAAGTTAAACCTTCATACCATATGCTTATACATGCATTTGTCAGATCTCCCTTTAAATATCTTCTAATGTTAACTTTTCATAACTATACTTTCAAACAAATCAAATTCAACCTTTATACATCTTTTCACTATGAACCAGCTTGTGTTGACATTACAGAGAGATGAACATTATTTTCTCAGCAATCTCAAACTTTCTTTAAGAGGATAAGATGACCATGAAGATTTAAAGGGGTTGGTTAATGACTCTCAAACTTTATTTGATCATTAGAAATGCATTCCTAAAACATTGTAAATGATAAAATCAGGAAAATAGAATTTGACCAAAATCGTGATTTATATATGCCCCTTTAACGGTGTGGTTTTTTTTTCTAAGGTAGGTACAATGAATTCAACAATTTTTATGTCAGTATGTTTGAACCAGTATTTTATCTCACAGATCTGTTAACTGAGCTATCAGCAGTTTAACAAAGAATTTTAATCATAAAACCCTGAATATTGACTGCAGGCTATTAAAACAAACTATCATACATGTGTAATTTACGGTATTCAGTTTTCCAATTGCCTCATATCAAATCAATATGCAAGCACATTGGAATATTTTAAAACTTTTATTGGAAATCTTCATGTAATTGTGACAGAATTGTCAGAATATATTGCAATGAGAGTACATATAATATACATATAGTGCAATTCCCTTAATTATATTGCCCTTACTCCAGGGCATTTCTTACATTACATGGATCCCTTAACTAAAATCTGCCATGCAATGTGAGTATCAGGTACACATTTGCATATCATTGTCGGTACAATTTCCTGAATGATATTGCCCTTATTCTAGGGCATTTCTTACATTATATGGACCTCTTACTTAAAATCTGCCCTGCATTTTGATTTTTTGAGGTACATGTGTTCATTTCTATATATCCTTGTCGATACGATTCCCTGAATAATATTGTCCTTATGCCAGGGCATTTCAAATATTATGTGGCCTCCTTACCTAAAATCTGCCCAGCAGCTAATTTTGTCTGCAAGCCTCCGAGTTTGCTGCCAAAAATTTTCTTTGCGGTTTCCTGGGTACTGTTTCCTTCATTACTTCCTTCGCTGATTTTTGATTGGGTGCTTATTTTTTTCAAGAGTTTCCCAAAACTAGCCATTTCTTAATTCCTTTATGAAATTAGGTCTATTCATTAGAATTTATAGTATAAAGAAAAAAAATTGAAAAAATATTACACAAAATATTTTTTCTGCATCTATACAGCTTCTTAATTAATAATATCCCCAGAATGAAGCATAATTACATTGAGTTTATTTCACATAAGACACCGTACTAAAGAAGTTTGTCAAAACAATCTTGACTACTAAAGAAGTTCATCAAAAAAACCTTCACAGTTTATATTTACTTTATAGTTACATGTATCTCTAAATTACTGTTTTTGTAAAATTCTTTCATATTTGATTTAAAAATCTCATAATTGTTTTCTTCAAAAAAAGAATCATAACTAAATTTTAAACATCAAACTTAATAAAGAATTTAACTTCTTGTAAAAAAAAATTTGAATTGATATTGTTTCCCCACAACAACCAAATACAAAACAGTGACTTTACCTTATTTCCCAGTCCCTCACAATTCCATAACAATCTAACATTACAATCCTAACAAACTCTGTTTCCTTTTGATACAAAAGCCCCTTCTGAGGGTTAGTTTAAAACATTTCAAAAGTTTTTGGTAGCAGCCAGGGACCAATTACAGATTTCCAAGTGTTTGAACTGTATTCAGTAGTTGTTTAAAAATCGGCCGAAATGTCCAACAAAAGAATTCGTCCCCGGAACAAAAAGTGTCAGAAATCGCGTACAAACACTGGAGAACCAGCAACAAGCATAGAGTCCATTAACTGATGTCGTACAATTGAACAGAAAGTCAATGAAACTCGAAACTTTCACAGATTTCAGAACACCTAGAAAAACATTTCAAAAGTTACTTCAAGAACTGTTTTTCTTTAGCGGGTACCAGTTACGAATTTAAATTGCTATTCGGAGTTGGCTTATGGTTACAATTGGATCAAAAGGGAGGAAAAAAAATTGAAAATCAAGATTTTTTGATAACATTTCAATCTGGCCCTCCTGTTCATTTCTCAACCAATCACTTGGAAAGCAGGGATGGGGTAATGGTAATTTGTAATGGTAATTGAGTGTAATTAATTACAAATTTTGATGTAATTGAAAGTAATGTGTAATTGGCCAAATTTTCAATTACATGTAATGGTAATTTAATTAATTACTTTCAAAAAAGGCATGTAATTCCAGTTACTTTTCAATTACTTTCAATTACACACTGATGTACATATAAATATCAAGCTGTCCACTACCCATTTTTCCCCACACTAAGAATGGTACAAGGTCAAGTTCGAAGAGTAGTTAAAAAGCATTGAACTATTATTATATATATCATACTAAATATTTTTCAAAATGGATTTTTTCAGTGATTCAATATTTAATGATAAGTTTCCCAAATTTAATTCGGTACATGTATTTGATGATTGGTTTTTGCTTAAAAAAAACTTGTTTTCCTTCTTATTAGAATAATTAGTGTGTCAATTGTCTTGAGTTAGTTTAAAACATCATTGTTTAATTTACAAACAAAATCAGTGTTATCAAAATTATAGAAACTATCAAGTCATGCTTTGTAATTGATAGCCTTAAATACACAGTGCTAAAATGCATGGCTTCAAATGGGTGTTAAGTTTTTGGTGCCTAACATGTCCACAGGGTGTGTTCCCTTATTGCTAACATTTTGATAATTAGGTAGAGAACAACAGGTGTGAATTGTGTTTTAATAACAATTAAAGTCTGCACTCTACCTGAGATTAACCTGCAACATGTACTTTGGCATTGTATTTACAAAGAAAAAAAATAGTGTTTAAAAATGCAAAGGAGAAAGTTTTCATATAACAGTTTTGCATGCAGGAAGTATTTTAGTTGACATGATAGGTGTAGGTTAGGGTATATGACTTTTAAATGTTAATTGAATATCAAGGTGGTATGGGACACCTCCATATTGTGACTACCAGTGCCTGCGTATTGAAATAAACAATTAAACCAAAATATTTTTTCTTTCCAAAAATTGTAACTTATCAGAGTAGTTAGCAAATTCTAAAATAGTGAAATTTTTTTGATTATGAGGAAATTTTATTCATATTATAGACATACCTCCTGAAATGTTTATGTGTTGTAGATAAATCATGGTTTTAGTAAATTTTGATGAAAATGTAATTTGTAATTTAATTAATTACTTCTGCAAAGTAATTGTAATTTAATTAATTACATTTGAAAACTCTTGTAATGGTAATGGTAATTTAATTGAAGAATCTAAGCAAGTAATTGTAATTTAATTAATTACTTTCCATTGTAATTGACCCCATCCCTGTTGGAAAGGGTAATTAAATACGAACAATGAAATCAAAGCACTGTGAATATTGCGGACTAATTGACTGCTCATTTGTTGAAGTCAGCAAAATGCAATTATACTCAGGACCATTATTGGTGGGATTAACAGGACTTTGGATCCACAGAACAACTTAGTGGGACCAGGCAATTAACAACAATTAGAGAGTGAATTCCTATTGATTAAGGTAAGCAAACCAGTAATTAGCAATCACTTTTTACAATACACAGAAATTTCTCCATGCAACTCTTTGATTCCAAAATTACTACACTAACACTTTGAAGAAAAATTTAAAGCAGAAAATGAATGCGGAAGAGACGAACATTTCATGTTGTTCTGACTAGTATGTACATGTACCATTATTATCTCACTCACCAAATTGATATGAAGCGGAGGTTTCCTGCAATCTGAGTATAAATCATCGTCGGAACCCACTGGTTTTCTATCCATTACACTAAGCAGTGTAAAGGATTAAGCTGATATTCATTAAAAATATATTTTGTTTGACTTCTAAAAATGCTTATTAAGTATATGTAAAGTTTGATGATTCCAAGTTCTAAGGTTTTCTTTCAATCTTTCCCACAAGTTTTAATACACTAAAACATACAAACACACAAAACCACTCTAATACATAATGTTGGTTATGCTTAAAATCCCTTCGATCTGCAACAATTTAATTAGCAAAAGGGATAATCATATGTGACAGTCAAACCCGTTCAAATATGGGTGCCAGATAGCTCAGTTGGTAGAGAACCTAACTAGAGATTCTGTGGGCCACGTCTGAATCACGGTCTGCTCCCATTCTGTTACATTTGGTGCCATGACCAAGTCCTGGAACTGACAGGTTGACTTCAGCCAAGGGACAAGCAAAGGGTGATCTTCAAGGACGAAAATCATTTGAGGGGGGAGGAACGTGACGGTCAGACTGGTTCGAATACCGGAGCTAGATAGCTTAGTTGGTAGTGCACCTGACTAGAGATTCAGGGGGCCGGGTTCGAATCCCGGTCTGGTCAGTCATTATTTCTCCCATCCCGTTGCACATCTTAATTCATACAAATAGCTGTACCTTATATGACCTCTGACCACTTAGTCTGTCATAGGGCTTCCATTCTCTGTGTTAACAACCTTAACCCTTTTACCTCTCTTTGAGACTCACCTTTAAGAGCCGACATCTTACAGACACATTAGATTCCTCTCTCGAATATGTCCAACTTAATAAACCCAAATACGAATTCACATCCACAGATCAAAATAGAACACAAAATAATAATAAGCCACTGTGAGCAAACAATATGCCAATTATTCTTGTATTAATGGTTTCTAAGCTAGGAGAGAAAGATGCTTATCTCCCATTAAGAAGAAAAAAACAATGCAGAGTTATCTTCCCTGTGATCAAGCATTTAATTAATGAGAGATTTAAACCGGCAGCTAGGAGACTTGATCAGATAAAGTTGGATTCCACTTCAGATCATGATATAAAGACATTAATGCTAGGGACTAATATGTTAAAACTGGATTAAGTTGGTCAGAATTAAGTTGAGATTTGGAGTCAGGTAAGTAAGAATTTTGTAAATTTATTCATTTTCCTCATGTTTTCCTATGTTGATTTTAATACACATTCAATAGTGATTTCTGTTTTCACCCATTGTTACACTAAGGTGTGCATATTATTTTCAGAATTTTAGAATAGAGTGGGAGTTAAAGAAAAAATGAAACGGGGAATTCTGTAACTTAGGTTCCCATAATACCCCTTACATTGAGTGCATGAAAAAATCTAATCTTGTAACGTATCAATTTTTTGTACCATATTCTACATGAAGACAACACTTTGGTTTTTTTTAAAATTTTGTATAGGACAAGAGCGAAGCTTAATTGCAAACCAATAATGATATTCCAATCGAAATATAAACTAAAATAATATGCTGACTAGGCATACTTACTCAACCGTGACAAAACTTGCAGAGTGTGAACTGAACCGCGAAGTTTTAACAAGGCTCTGCTAGTTGAGGCCTTCCTCGGGGTATTGGGTGGGAGTTTGACTCCCTTCTTTTGCCCCACTGTGCCTCTCTCCTGGGTGTCCGACCCTGAGCCATCTTGACCTTTGTCCTTTGTGCCCCGAGAAGAGCGCGGGGACTTTTTTCGCGGAGAGTTTATTTCTAGACTTAGTCCAGATGATTTCAAACTTGAGTTTTTCACCATCTTATTGCTCATTTTTACAAAAAATAAGCATTAATTTTTTTTCATTTAAATTTTCAATGAAAAAGACTTTTCCCACTGTTGCTTGCTTTGCACAAATGTACAATTAGAACAAAATATGCCTCAATTTTTTTAAACTGTAACTTGTTGAAGAACTTCCAGGAGTCCAAACGTTTTAACTTAAAGATTCCATTTAACACTTTCCTTATTCTGTTGAATTCTTATATCCCATCCATTCATGATGCTGAAGGTTTAATTAACAGATAAAACAAAAACCTTGATTTGAGTCACATGCCAAAAAAAAATATATATATATTCACTGAGTTTATGAATTTTTTTTTTGAAAACTTCCACTGCAATCGAAATTAACACACATAAGCATACATCAAAATCTCACAGATAACTACGTTTTTCCCCCCTGAATCCGACTCTGAATTATTCACTACGCATTAGAAACATCCTCAAAAACGTAATCACAATGGAATTAAGCGCCCAATCAATATGGTTACAATCTTTGCTCGTTAGGAAAACGTGTAAGTTGCTTTTGAAGTGGTTAATGCTCCCATTAAGAAGAAAAATAAAAACCTACTTTAATTAGACACATTTTGTCTGATGAAGTCAAAGAACTCTAATTCTGAAGCACCATTTATCTTTGACTTAATTTGTCAAACGTTGAATGATTGGTGATGTGCTAACATTTACCATTCAGCAAAACTCCATTTGGTGACGACTAAAAATGTTCCTTAGGGTAGCACAATCTGGATCTTCCAATTAATTAAGTGTTCGTTCATTAACGAGGAAATGACATGGATGACTTTGGGCTGTGTTGATATTATAAGGACAGTTTCTCGATATATCAATGTTTGTATTCCCTATAGAAGGCCTCAAGTCACCTTCACAAAAGATGGATTGGAAATATCTGCATCCTTATTAAAAATTGGCAATCAAGCACCTGTTATTTCCATAGCAACCCAAGGATTGTTATTTTTTTTCTATATACCCTATATAAATGACCATCACGTTATGCATCTCGGTATGTAACAGGCAATTCACTTTCTATCATGAAGAATAATGGAAATGTTTTTTTTTTCAAATCATTGAATCAAGTGACCAAAATGCCACTGATTCTTCCAATCAACAAAAAGAAACAAAAAAATCCACAAATAAAGTAAAGTTCCTTTGAAAATGAATTAAAATCCTGTTAAAATTCCTTCCCTGATTTTTTTTTTTATCTTTGCCAGGTCATCTCTCCACCCATCAAACGTATTCTGATATTCATATTAAAGTTCAAACTGCACAGAGTACCTCTCAGTTATGTAAAATAAGAGCATTTCCATAATCACAAAAGATTTACGAAAGTCATTTGTACCACATTGATATCCAGAATATCAAAAAGCAGCCTTAACAAACAAATTCTTGCAACCAATATGCATAAAATTCCTTTCTTTTTCCAGATCCGCAAGAACTTTCAATGAGTTATAATTCACAATTTTCTCTCGGTAGGTTAAACCAGGCAGTCATACTTCATAAGGCATAAATCCACCCTCAATAAAACTCTTATTGAGAATATATTCATATACATTCAATCTTATCTCAAAATATTCAATATGTCCTAACTGAGTGTTGGAATAAAACTTTTCATCAGCTGAGTTTTAATAGTTCAGTCCAATATCTTTCTCATATCTTTGCTTGCACACCAAAAATCAATGATAGGAGCAGTCAGTATCAGTTGATAGACACACCTATACTACACTGGACCCAGTGTTTCCGTCCACTTCTCACCCCTAGGTTTATTAGTTTATAACCTCCCCTGATAAAGACATATTAAGTCTCACATTAGCTCATTTTGGGGTCCCGACCCCTTTTCACCTCCGATTGATGGTAAAACCCCTAGATAACAACCCTAAAACAGTGTCCTCATATACTCTAATCTACACTCCAACATGGCAGAGAGAGAGAGAGAGAGAGAGAGATGAAAATTAGCAAGAGACAAGAGAGAATGAGAGAGAAAGAGAGAGATGTGAAAAGTCAAAGATAGAGCGACAATGAAAGTGCATGCAATAAAGGAAGCTAAAAAGATGGAGAGAAATGAAAAATACAAAGAGGCAAGAGAGAAAGGAAAGAAAGGGCAGGAGAGAGAGAGAGAGAGAGAGAGAGAGAGAGAGAGAGAGAGAGAGAGAGAGAGAGGAGAGAGAGAGGAGAGAGAGAGAGAGATATGAAAATTAGCAAGAGGCAAATTTTAAAGAGAAAGAAAGTGAGAAAGAGGGGTGTAAAAATCAAAGATAAAAAGAGAGAGTAAGAGCATGAAAAGAGAGAGACAGAGAGGCAGACAGAGAGACAGAGAGCCATGCACACAAACATCATAACTGAGACCATAAATTTTAAATACTATGTTAATCTTTTATTCATCTCATGAATTATTCCTCTCCATTATCAAAATGACGAAAAACAAGTCAGTATA
Organism: Magallana gigas; assembly: GCF_963853765.1. Lineage (NCBI taxonomy): Eukaryota > Metazoa > Mollusca > Bivalvia > Ostreida > Ostreidae > Magallana > Magallana gigas. The sequence goes on along the minus strand of NC_088853.1, from coordinate 22,371,971 downwards.
AAAATTTACAAAAATTACACAAAATTTAGAAATATCATTTGACGCAGAAAATTGTAATGATGTGCAGTAGTGTGAAACCATATTGAGACGAAGAAAGATTTGTCGATTTTAATGTCTCAATTTATGTGAAAAACATGATCCTGCTTCATAAATTGAGCAATCACGGCTGTTCAAAAAAGTAATCTTGTCAATCAGTCAATCAATATTGGATTTTATAAACACTTTGCCAACGCTGAGAGATTGAAAGCTCCGCCCCTATACTTAATTGTGGCCTGCGTAGCATAATGCCCCTATATAAACCCACAATGGGGCCATGTTAAATGGCACTTAAACTCGGGCCCTGACTTGGATATGACAAACATGACAAGGTAAATATTGTGTAGGCATATTGTTACAGCGAATGTGAGAACTTTATTCATTTATGAGAGCTCTCTCTCTTTCTCTCACTCTCTTCCTCTCTCTCTCTCATCAATGCAAAAAAAAAAGTGAAACAGTCATAAAAAACAAAACTTACAATTCTTCATAAATGAATAAGTCAATGTGATTTTAATAACATAAAACTGAAATATTTTTAGAAGATTTATATATTTACAATTTACATTTATAAAATGGATGTAAAAATTCCATCTATGATGACTCAGAATTGGAGAGAAAAAAAATCCTATTCATTTATTACCATTTTTAATCAATATCATTAAAGACTTCATCAGGCTTGCATAGCTCCATCAATACTATGAACTGAAGAAGGTACCATTTCACTAGAAAGACAGGCTTGGTTTTTTTTTTTAAATAACGAATTTTTTTATTTTTATATATGCATGGTACTGTATACCGGATATTTTCAGTGGGTGCAAATATTTCTGTTTTGTTCTTTAAAAAGGGTACATTCACTTTTTGCCAATTCCTAACATATGATTTCTCAATAATATTAGATAAGACTGATTGAAGTGAAAGATTTTTTTTTTTGCATTTGAAATAATAAATATTCCCAATTTAAGACAAAAAAATGTCACCTAACAAAACATCTCTGTTAAAAGAAACTTTAACTAACGCCCCCCCCCCCCCCCCCCCTTAAAAAAATTGTTTATAAATTTCATAATGTGACTTAATAACTTAATTATGAAAGTAATTATGTAAGCTTTAATATTCAAATACCAAACAATATTTGATTTCAACTCTGATGCAATTGATAGGCTTTTCCAATCCTAGTGGTCTATGAAGAAAGGCGGAAGAGTTATCTTTCTTGTACCTTAAATAAAGCCTTTTAGTAGAATAAGGCAATGGCTGGATTGCTCTCTAAATAGAACTCTTTTTTTCTTTCAGGCATGGAGAGAAGACTATAGTGTGGAAGAAAGGAAGATACACCATCTTGAATTGGGGAAGGATGCAAAGAAAAGAAGAGGGATTAACAAGATCGGACAATTGTGGGACAACATTTCATATATGATCCCAAAAGTTATCCCAAAGAAGGAGACCATTCAAATGTTGAATAACAGTGTTTAATCCCAATGAAGGGAGCTAGTAAAAGCATGGTATTCTGCAAATTCTTCAATTTCAATTGAAAAGATGATCTGTCAAAGATTGGAACAATGTTGCAAGGGAATAACCAGTATATGCGAAAGAATACATCTTAATCCTGAATGTGAGGACAACTTTATTTGAATGAACAATTAGAAATTGCTTCTGGTCCTTTTTTTAAGACCAAGCAGTTGGGAAACTTACCATGAAAACATTCCGTTTGCAAAGAATCAAAACTTAAAGGTAATCAAGGAATCAAATTCTTTTGTTTATAAACATGTTACCAGTATTTTTTAGGAAACTTCAAAATCTGAATTCACCCGAGAGAAAATTCCACCCAGCTGAGAGAACAACGACAAACAACTTCTGACTGTAAATCTAACTTCTATGATCATTACATGCATGTACTGATACACAACTTATCTGTAAAATTAGCAATAATGAAATGCCAAATTTTAATTGGCATAAACGGGGCTTTACATCATGTATATTGCACTCATGGCTCTTGAATAAACAACAGTCAATTACAGGTTTCAATGTAACTCTCAGCAATAACAGGGAACTGTATTCAGCTGGGTGGAATAAGACAAAGCGAATACAGTGACTTATCTTGAATAGATTAATAGACACCACAGTGTTTGAACCAACAACATTATGTTTCTGGCTTATACACATGAATACATACACAATTTTATTTTAATACACAACTGTCTTGTACTTGATATATCATATAGTACTCTCTCTCTCTCTCTCTCTGTCTCTCTCTCTCTCTTCTGTTAGGTAATATTTCTTATAAATAAATTTATAAGCTTGAGTTGAGCACTAACTTTCACATGTTAGAAAAGAACGCAAATACATTTATGTTGGGTATATAAATCTTCAAGGGACAACCGTTCTTCTTCTTTTCTTTTTTTTAAAATATAGTGTGAATGTCTACAATTTCATTTGTAATCCTGGGCCTGATAAACGATTGCTTGCATATGCCGTAAAAATGCCCTTAAAATCATGTGGCTATAGTTTTTAGCAATTTTCTTGCATTATTTTTGTGTAATGTTTACATTGCGTGCAAGTGAAAACGGGAGAAGTTTGAAGCAAAGTGATTGTACTAACCGCCAGATCTTGGCCGATCTCGCTTGGACTTTGATACTGCTGGAGTTTTACTCATGTCTTAGTGCGATTCAGTACACCAATTAGACTTTCATCAAGTGTTGAGTGCTCTGTGAGAATTAGTCGGTGCCCGATCAATTTCTATCCGCCATATTGTTTCTTGGCAACAACTAATCTTTCACTTTTTTGTAGATCGAGCCCGATGTGAATTACAACGATTTTCTTACCAGAACCCCCCGGACTTTCCAGCTTGGACGAATTGGAGCCATGTGACATTTGGCCTTCCATGTTAAATTTGCACTACACAGCTGATTGTGTTTAAATTTTTAATCTGAATATTAAAAAATAAAAGTTCTAATATAAAAGATGTCTTGTAAAACTTTTTGTTTGACTATAATGATAATATGAGCCGTGCTTTCACCCAAATACCCTACCTGTTTTACCCTCACTATTGCAAATCTTGAGAAAATCAATAATGTATTTTCAAGTGCATATGATTGGTCTGGTGTCAATCTTTCGACTGCTTAATTGTAACTGAAAATTAATGACCCCCCTTTCCTCCAAATGCATAGTCGGAAACCATGGCAAATTCTAGCATTTGATATGCGCATGTGTAACAGCTATAGTCTGTCCCAAGTTATTGCTTCCATCACTTTTTGATGATTTTCCAAAAATAACCCCACATATCTTTAAAAGAAATACAGTTGAAATCGATGAAAGGGAAAATATCCAAGATATCTTCATTGACAAATTATCCCTTTATCACTTACAGGAACGAAATCAAATTTCTTACGGAGATTTATAATGGAAAATGCTTACATCTTTTCTCCATTCGGAAGTACTTGGAACACCTCGCGCATTTTGCAATGTTATTATCCGGGCTTTTTAATGGCTGATACAAAGCAAAATCCCCGTAGACTTTCTATTTTGGGATGTGTATTAAAACCTGAAGCGGTAGAGGGTGCGTTTCAAAACAGATAATCTGGAAATTTTTCATATGAGTAAATGAACGTAGTTTGAGCACAAAGGTATTTATGATTATCGAAATATCAAGCAAAAAGTGGTGGAAGCAAAAACTCGGGACAGAGTATAGCTATAGGCTGCAAGGTTCCAACGATGATTCGAAGAAGGGACGAATTAAAATAAATGGACATGCATATACATATTACATAAAATGCGCAGATCCAGACCATTTTTTCCAAGGGTCGGGGGAGGGATATCTTTGTTTGCCAAGGGAGTGGGGGTTGAGAACTTTTTTTGATATAATATTACAATGTTAATTTCGACCCCCTACCCCATCTAGATCCGCGCATTCATAACATAATACCTACTGCTCAGAACGGCGCCCATCTTCACGCGCGCAATGGCGGACAACCCACGGTTGCTTCTGCCCGACATGTTTGCCTGTAAATTTGAATAAAAAAAGCTGATATCTTCCTCATAATTAAAAAAAAGGTAAGAGTTTTAGGCGTCTTGGAATTTAAAAGTATCGAGTATTCCAGCCAAACCCTGCGCAGTTTTGTTTCTGAAAGTGTGCTAGGAGGGCTGCTGTGAATGACATGATATCAAAGGCCTAAATAATAGGTATGTGTGATCTACATGTAGCTAGTACTTGTGATGTACATGTAGTCCCCACCCCCCACTCTCCAGCCGTATACAAAAACTCTCAAAATAAACACACATTCAATTTGACTTTATGTACATGTACTATGTACAATTTGATAAGGAATATGATTTATCAAGATCTTTATATTTCAAAGCAAAATTAAAAAAAATAAAATAAAAAAGTAAATGAATAAATAAATGACTTAATGAAAAAAATACGCATACAATCAAATATCATAATTACATGTACATTTTTATATTATCTATATATATATCTTCGTTCACTTACCATCTCATTTATCATTTATAGTGAAGAAATTCATATAAACTGTGTAGTATTTGAAATGGACAACTGTACCAGCCAGGCTTCTTCAATGGGAGTTTAATATTTTTATGATAAATAAGAAAATATTTGTGTTTATGTATGTTTTAAGTTTCAACATACCTGTTTGTTAAAAATGCATGATTCATTTAATATTATAAATCCTCATCTATAAGGCTTTTTTTTTTATCAGTTCAAGGCATTAAGCTCAAAATATACAACTATGTGTAACTCTCAGAGAGAGAGAGAGAGAGAGAGAGAGAGAGAGAGAGAGAGAGAGAGAGAGAGAGAGAGAGAGAGAGAGAGAGAGAGAGAGAGAGAGAGAGAGTATCCCAATTATTCAAAACTTTCTTGAACACAAATCTAATGGACAAGAAACATCTTTAAAACAGTTTCGTGGTTTGTTACCCCCATGTATAAAATATTGTTAAAAACAACTTACCTGGTGGTAAATAATTCCCTGTTGGATCGGTTACTATACAGGTATTTATATCTTACATTACCCCCATCTATAGCTAGTGTAATCAGCGAAGGCGACCTAGCATTATTAAACAGTTCAAGTATTTGTCTTACACGGGGAGTTATTGACTATCAAATCGATGTCCCCTTTACTCTGTTTAATATACAAGTTAAAACCCTGTAAAGTGCTTAAAAGGCTCCCTGAATATTAGTTCTAAAAAATTCAGTGGCGGATTCAAGATGTGGAAGGGGAGATATTATATATTGTTCTTTACCACGCAACGACAAAATTATCTCTTTTTTTCGGATGAATTATTTATTGAGTAATCGGTTACAAACAATTATGGCTTTTTAAAATCTTTTAAGCGGCATTACAGGGTGGATCAAAAGTTAATTAAGGGATATGTGTGTATTGATTAAATATATTGATTGAAAGCAAGGCTCTTTGTTGACCTTATTACAAAGGAGGTGTAGTCTTGAGCAAGCAGAACCTTTCATGCTCAAACAAACTTTGTTTATACTGGTCGAACTGCAAGTTAACGATTATTTTAATTTTATACAAAGAGTCTAGAGTAGAAGAGTTCTGTGTTTCTTTATATTGAGAATAAGAGAGAGAGAGAGAGAGAGAGAGAGAGAGAGAGAGAGAGAGAGAGAGAGAGAGTTAATATGTTAATTTAGATTCGTTTTATAAGATTTTCCTTTATATATATATAAATTATAAAGGTTCAAAATCCATATACATGTATATCCTTTCAGAATTAATATTATTTTATCTCATACGATCTATCAATTAAATTTTTTTAATATGGTATTCAATTTCATATGCATAATATGATTATAACAAATCAACCAATCATGCAGTGATGCTGTCACAAAGGTGATCAAACAATAACCTGATGATCGATCCGAAATCAGTTAAACTTCCAGACAAGTGAACTGCGCTATGTTGATGAAATTTCTTTGTCTTTAATGAAATTACATTCATCATACACATACAACAAGCGATTGTGTTTGTTGCAGAAAGTATTATAAAAGGTACTGATAATAGAGTTACATGTCATATGCTATATACATGTATATACATATTATTTTATTTGGCGCATTATAAAACTCTTCCAGGATTCTGACGTCACCTACATGATCCCTTTAAAAAAAGAGGGGGGGGGGGGGTGGGAGAGGAGGAACTATAATATGTATACTTTGAATTGACGATGAATAACTGCATTCATTAAACATCTAGAATAAATGTAGAGAAATCAGAAAAGCAGACGGAGTGTTTATTTAAACAATAAAATGCTTTCTTTGGTGATTCATTCGGGATATGAAGGTAGCGACACTGCAGGAAAAATACATAGCCTGCGTTAGCGGGTTATGTTAATATTTCCTGCAACGATCGCTACCTTCATAACCCGCATGAATCATCAAAGAAAGCATTTTATTGTTATATTTTAACATCTTTCTTTAACTAATTAATAAACTGATTATGAAAAGCTAGTAAAATTCACTAAATTACTGTTAATGTACAAAAGTACGTTAGCAAAAAGAAACAGCCAAATCGTCTCATGTGAGACTTTGAGTCTGGCTTCGTCATGATTATTTCGTGCATTCCGGAATTTTACTAAGGTCGCTGTAGGTTCAGACCAATCGATGAACAGGGCGTGTCAATTTCAGTCCTGTCACTTTCAGCAGCTGTAGATTTCGACCAATCGATAAATAGGGCGTGTATATTTCAGTCTGGCTGTTTCTATAGAGCTACGAATTAACTATAAGTTTCCGTAAGAAATAGAGGAAATTATGCTTGGTAGATGTAAAAATATCATGTTTAAAGCAATAAAAGTCATAGAAATTCCTGGAAAAGGAAATTTTAGTGACGTCATCAAGAAGACTTTAATCATACGGAAAAACTCAAATCTTAATGTTCATTTGATTTTATTGCTGACAAGTCTTAAAGTCAGTTTTAAATTCAAAATCATTATTTATGATAATTGCATCAAATATATGCACTCTTAAAGTCAGATTTAAATTATAAAATATTATTAATGATAATTGCATCAAGTATAAATGCACTTATTTCTTATCCATATAAACTATGACGTCATCAATGGCGATATGACACTCTAAGATGACACTATTACCTGTTATTGGCGTAGGGATTTCTAACACAGACAACTGTCCACTTAGTCAGCGGACTTGTACCAGAATGTGCCGTTAGCTTTTTTGCATGCTTAAGGAGGATGATCGGCCATCTTGTACATTGTCTTGTTCTTGTATGCACACTTTTCAAACAAAATGACATGTTGGACTTCATATTTATTGCTTTTATATCTTTTGGCAACATTTTTGGCTAGGTTATGGCAGAAACAAGCCAGTTCAAAAATGTTTACATTCTTATCCTCAAATGTACAAGATGGCCGCACATCCCCCTTAAAGAAAAATGAGCTACTGTTGAACCAGAAATGTTTGTTGAGGTTTTAATTTCGTTGCTTTCGTTGGCAGTATAAATCAACAAAATTAAATCCATGCCGAATTTTTGACCCAAGTATTAATTGATACAAAAAGATTATGATATGACAAAATTAAATGCCAACGAAATATTTTGTTCTTAAAAAACAACGAAATTTTGACCTAACGAAAATATGTGCTTCTACAGTAATTCTATATTTTTTAAACACGTCATACCCATTACTCAGTGAACGTATTAATGGTCAAGCCTGATTCTACCAAGAACCAAATCAGGTATTAAGACAGCTATGGCGTACCATAGACGAGTGTTTGGCGCTGATTACTTGAATGAACATGGCACTATTGTAAAACAGCAGATCTATGTAGCAGGCTCAGTTAACATTACATAACAAGAAGCATGCTTTGAAACAATCGTGGTTTATTTACGATTATGATATGATCAATTTGATAAAAAAAATGTCAGGCATAGATATCATTTCCATTCCACAGATGGTCTTCACCGCAAAACGCACCCTATTATAACTAGACGATTTTCTATCTTATTACAACACACTGCATTCGTATTATATAATACTAGTGATAAAATGACAAGTGTGGTTTATTTATATTTTCGATGAGCACAATTTGATATAAAAAATGAAATACATGTATATTGATTTCATTTGAATTCCACAGATGGTCTTTTCCACAAAGCAAATCCAAATACAGCTAGATGAATGTTTTTCTTTTTGGTGCACGAAAAGAGTGAAAAGTAATACATGCATAAAGGCTCAAATTAATCTGTGTGATTGCAGGTATAGCTATATAACATACGATACATTATGTTCCGTTATTATTAATAATTTTTTTTTCAAAGTGGTGAAGATCTCAGCGTTTTCAGTTGCTATACAGTTCACAATATTGAAGGTAAAATATTTTCAATAGTAATTAATGTGTAAATTGCTTTTAAAAATTCTCTTTGAATAATCTGAATTTGATTAAATTCTCTTGTTGTACATGATTGTTCAGTGATTTAATTAAATAGCCATTAATATATCTGCTTTCATGACTAGGAAAATACGATATTCATTTTGTGCATCTTGTTAAAAGAGACGTGGCCACGATTAAATTACATGTATTTTGACGTTTTTAATATTTACAATGTTTCCAGTCTATATTTTTGGGAGGGGAGAGGGGAGAGCTGGTCAATCCTGTTCCAAGCAAATCACCCCTGCGAATGTTATTGTCATTTAAACTTTATACTACGTGAGTAAAAATCATGCCTCGTCTTAATAGTCTATTACATAAAATCTAGGTACTTGTAGGAAAATAAAAAATCTACAGGTTTATTGATTTTAAACTTTATCTTCATCAATTTGTGGATAAAATGTGTTCTAGAAATAAATGCGACAATACCAAAAATAGTTTTTGTCTGCTGTTGCACGCCAGACCTAGTAATACCAGACTTTACTATTTTATGCAGAATGTTCCTTGGAAATGGCTCGATATACTATGTTTTTATGCAAAACACTCTAAAAAACATGGTATTGCACACAACAAGCATCAAACAAGACTATGGTTTTATTTAGCAACCCAAAGTTTATATTTTCAACCACTCTACATGTGGTTGAACACGAACGATAACTCTGTTCTGAATATTATCGTTTAGTATAAATAACAGCTAAATGTTTTAACATTAATCCAAGTAGGATATGATATGAAAAACGACCAGAACTTACGTATTTTGAGAATATTATCCGAACACATATACTTCCGCTCAAAATTTCATAGGAACTGAACAAATCTCGGTGAAGTCTCGTCAACTTTCATTCGAGCACCTCTGGATTTATTTCATACTTAGCAGCGATAAAAAGAAAACATTCCGAACAGTTCGCAGGGGTGAAAAGGGATGTCCCTGACGTTCGAATCATCATAATGCCGTCTCTAAATTACAATATCCATGATCACAAACAAATCACTTCATAACACTTGGTGTTTCATAACACCAAATTTTATTTTTGAATACACGTTTGTGGGTAGATACTATAGTATTTGAAACTGAATTGATCAGATTTCAACATTGGTAACAAGGCACTAGCTTGCGAAGGTAAGTGGTACCAATCTTTGTTCGTTAAAGTTTCTGAGAGGCGTACTTGATAGGGAGGGTAAGGTGCAAACTCAATTTAGATGTTAGAAGAATTCATTTTCGGTTTTTAGATGAATCTGGTACTCGTGCTTCTCATCTTATCTTCCCTACTCAGCATTGCAGTCACATTTCCGGCAATATATGTATGTAGCTCCCCGATTCCGACCCCTATGGAGGATCTTGAGTCAAGGTATAAAGGATCAAAATATATTGCATTAACAATAGCTTTACAGTAACGAAGATATAAACATACATAATATTTGTGAATTATAATTTTTATATTCAATGTATCAGTGCCCCCTCCGAATATTACTCCGTAGTGGAAAAGCGATTTAAGAGCCTCTGTTTATCCAATAAACAAGAAATGTCATAACTATTGCTATTCTTTTCAGCGTCGGAGTATCCGGATACACAGGACTTGATAAGAGAGAGATCCGTAGAGCTGTTAGAGATTCGGAGATATATAAGGGGAACGAGGAACCAGGAAGTCCCGGTCATTATTACTGTACCAGCCTGTTACGCATGGTAATGTTGTTACCGTTACGTCCGGTAATGTTATTATCGTTACGTGTGGTAATGTTGTTACCGCCCGGTTATTTTGAAACTGTTACGCCCGGTAATGTTGTTATCTTTATGTCCAGTAATGTTGTTACTATTATGCCCGGTAATGTTGTTACCGTTACGCCCGGTAATGTTGTTACCGTTACGCCCGGTAATGTTGTTACCGTTACGCCCGGTAATGTTGTTACTATTACGCCCGGTAATGTTGTTATCGTTACGCCCTATAATGTTGTTACCGTTACGTCCGCGGTAATGTTGTTGCATTAATGCAAATATATAAAATATTTGTACATTATAACTGTTACCGGTATATCCCATGTATCAGTGCCCCCCTCGGAATATGACTCCCTAGTGTAAAAGCGATTTAAGAGCCTTTGTTTGTCCAATTACAAAAAATGTTTTAACTATTGCTATTCTTTTCAGCGTCGGAGTGAGAATAAGGGAGTATCCAGAGACACAAGACTTGATAAGAGGATGTGCAGTAGAACTTTTAAGATTTGGATACATGAATGGGGAAAGACGAACCATGAAGTCCCGTTCGAGTATACTGTTACTTGCTGGTAATGTAGTAACCCTTACGTCCGGTAATATTGTTACCGTCACGCCCGGTAATGTTGTTATCGTTACGCCCGGTAATGTTGTTACTGTTACGTCAAGTAATGTTGTTACCGTTACGCCCAGTTATGTTGTTATCGTTACGCCCGGTAATGTTATTATCGTAACGTGTGGAAATGTTGTTACCCTTACTCCTGGTCAATTTGGTACAGGTACGTCCTTTAATACTGTTACCGGTACGTCCGGTAATGTATTTACCGTTACGTCAGGTAATGTTGTTAACGTTACGCCCGGTAATGCTGTAACTGTTACGCCCGGTAATGTTGTTATCGTTACGTCCAATAATGTTGTTATCATTACGCCCAGTAATGTTGTTACCGTAACACCCGGTAATGTTATTAACAACATTACCGGGCGTAACAGTAACAACATTATTGGGCCTAACGGTAACAACATTAAGGGGTGCTACAGTAACAACATTACATGACGTAACGCTAACAACATTACATGACGTAACAGTAACAACATTATCGGACGTATCAGTAATGTTGTTAACGTAACGCCCGGTAATGTTTTTATCGTTACGTCCGGTAATGTTGTTACAGATGCGCCTGGCAATGACGTATCTGTTACGGCCGGTAATGTTTTTATCGTTACGTCCGGTAATGTTGTTACAGATGCGCCTGGCAATGACGTATCTGTTACGGCCGGTAATGTTTTTACCGTTACGTCCGGTAATATTGTTACTGTTACGCCTATCATGAAGATTTTTATGTAAAACGTAATATGGTTATTTATAGGAACTAATAAATATCAGGCCAAGTTTTATTCATTATTTCGTCCCGATCAGTAGTCTATTTGAAAAACAATTCTATGTAAAAAGAACATAACACTTTTTTATTACATTCTATTTAGACAACAGAATGCTTCTGGCCGAGCGAATAGCAATTATCATTTTTCTGTTTGTGTTTTCTTTTAAACAGAAAAGAAATTTTGGATATTGGTCATTTTTCCATTCAGTACATTATTTGACAAGATTGTATATCACACAATTTCTTCAGACTTTTTAGATGTATTTGACCTGTAAATTCTAAATTCTTTGATTGCTCTTTAAACATTAAACCAATCCAACTTACATTATATATGAAAAGCGTACTGCATGAATTAATCGGTATTATTTTTTTTTTCAGAACAAAAATGACAATTAGGAAAACATTGAATGTTTCGAGTTCAAAGTCATGCATGAATGAAAAAAAGATTACAAAAATATTTTGAATCTTACAATGTCTTTTTTTTTTTAAATTAAGGAATTTCTTTTTTGGAGAATCCTGAGAGATATACACACTATGTACAATTTTTTTTTTATCAATGTGTATTTAAAAAGTAGTACTTAAAGAATAATGGTAAGTATGGTGATTCATTGACTCATTGATCGTTGAATTGATTAAATAATTCAGAGAAAGAGAGAAAGAGAGGGAACAAATAGATAAAGGAGAAAAAGATAGAACGACAGATTACACGTAATATTTTCCTGGATTAAGGCCCGCTTAACGTTTCCTTATATTTCTATAGATTATAATCGTTCAAAATCAACATAAAGGATTAAAGAGCGTATAAAGAGCGTACAATGGCTGTCGAATCCCCCGCACCTAGGATATTTAAACGACTCTTGTAAATCTCATATAAAGGAATCTTACATTTGAAGGTGTGCATCAGTACATGTATAATATAGAACTGCATCATCTGACCATTAACAATACTTTTACTATTTTCATTTCTATGATTATTTTCCTACATTACAACTTGATCTCAAACAATCTTTAACTGTGCTTTTGTTTACTAAACGTTATTTGGAGTGGGCAAGATCATTAAATATTTTTTGTCGTTTTCTTAAGAGTTTAATTAAAAAAATATAATTCTATATACAATGTATATTACATATCATTTTCGAAAAACAATGTTTCACCTAAAAGGAAGCAAATGCGTAGAATTAAAACAAAATATGATTCGAACACCATCTCAGAGATACTGTTTAAAGTCCCCCGCCAATTACATTGAGCTACGTTCACACATGCCAATCAAGGTGAATAACTTTTATATTTTGACAGTTATAAACAATATTTTGAAGTTTTGGAAAAATATGAATTTTGACCCATACTGGGTTTAGACTCAAGTTTAATAAATCAATTATAAAAAAGAATGAAAACTTATTCTTTTAATTAAAGTACTTTTAAGATGGAGTCTTGGCCTATTCATACCTAAATGTTGCAATTTATCACTGTAAATGGTCAAGATTTAGAAACAAAACGTCGTGTGGCTTAATTTGGAAACCAATACTTCTTGTGTTTATAGCATGAAAACACGTTTTTAACATGCACCGTAAAATTTATGGTATAAACAATGCATACAAGCAAAAAAAACATTTTTTTATCAACATTTGAACAAGTTCTTTTTTAAACGCTTCAAGTTGGGGATATGTAACGCCTTGTATGCCCCCGTCCTTCGTTCAAAATTCAAATTTGAAATGTTTCAATAATGAATAGTCTTCATCTTTTCTCCATTTTGGTATAACTTGGTATGCTTCACATAATTTTTCAAAGTTATAATCCGGGTCTTTTGCAATACGAAATCCCTGTGGACATCACATTTTAGCTGATAAGTTAAAGAAGACGTTTGAAAGAAGAAATCTTGAAAATATTTCATTCTTTTGAATGAACATTGTTTGAACCATGCGTTATTTATAGATATCGAGTAATTATCTTCAGGCAGAGTATAGAAAATCGCTTTGATTAAAATGGCGTCACATAAAATATTCTACAGGGTTGCTATACATTTAATCAACAATATAAATAAGAATAACCATATTTCGTGAAAACGACCGATTTAACATTTAGTGGAAATTTACAAAAAGTATTAATGTCCTCTCAGTAAAAACGGTGGGGATCCGCTTAGCTTCCGTTAAAGTAATCCGGTTATTTGAAAACATAGTGATTGAAGATGGACTTGGCGAGAATTTCTGATGACATATTGGTGCTGACCAAACAACTGCACGTAGCGTTATTGGGGGCTTTTCTTTCGAGTGCAATTCGACTTCTTCCTGTGGAAAAACAGACAGAGAGATAGGCAGACTGAGCTCGTGTTGTAGCGAGTGATAATGTGGATGAACTGCACGGAAGGTTGGTTGTTTTGATTAGGGTTTGTAACATTCGATAGACATGAGCTAACCGAGAGTTTATGTTCATCTAGCATATGACGATGGTAGGTCTTGAAAGAAATTATTGCTCTGATGCCCACTCATGAACATTATTAGGGGTACATAAACTGAACAGCGTGGGTTAGTAACGAGACACTTGCTAATGAACGAACGGTGATCGCCATTTCGTTTGTATTTATGATAAAAGCATTATGATTGAGCGAAACTGGTTCGAACAAGGTACATTATAGTGAAGGCAATACAATGAAATACACCGAAGGGATTTATAAATACAAATCATATAGAGATGCGTGTGTATAATTCAAAAATGATCTCTCTCAGCACGGAAGATGTGTCCTGAATACAATTAAAATATTTTGTAGAACATTTTTTGTGGATTTTTGGCAGATTTTTACTCCACAGACATTTCGACATTTATGTGAGCATTAGGGAAACTAATGACAAACAAGTTGGGCAAATGAATTGAAATAAAAGAAGCGCAAAACAGAATAAAATTCACAATGCATTAACAGTGTTTTTCATCCGCTTAAACTTTATCTACACAATATTTACACATTCCAAAATTTATTGGAGTTACTGCCGTTGTATATCTACCTTTTTCTATCTCTAGAGGTAATGAACAATTGCAAACGTTTGATAATATACTTCTCTTATTTCTACGATGTATATTTCAAGCATAAAAACGTGTGTCTAGACTATTTTTATACAATCATTATTTTCTGAATTTGTTACCAATATTAAGTATATTTTAATCAACCTGTTTTCATTTAAATCTTGTATACAAAAAAAGAGTCTTAGTTTTGTGAATGGCGCACACCATCCCAGGTCCCCACGGGTTGTGATATTGGAAGCGTTCTTTTTGGCACCGAGGAAATAGTAAGCGCCCTATTTTGCACAGACTGAATTTTCATGCGGACTTCAGTTCCCTAAATCCCTGTTCCGTAATCTCAGATTAATTTAGTAAGCTAAACTAACATCATAGATATAAAGAAGCATGCTTTGAAACGAGCGTAGTCTATCCAGGATGTGATCTCAAAAGAAGTGTCAAATATAGATTTTATTTCCATTTAACATGCAGGTGGGTTTCAGTCTACCCCAAAGCAGATCCAATAATGACTACATATTATTAGCTCACCTGAACCGAAGGTTCAAGTGAGCTTTTCTGATCACCCGTTGTCCGTCGTCCGTCCGTCCGTCCGTCCGTCCGTCTGTCCGTCCGTCTGTAAACTTTTCACATTTTCAACTTCTTCTCAAAAACCACTGGGCCAAATTTAACCAAATTTGGTACAAAGCATCCTTATGGAAAGGGGGTTATAAATTGTTAAAATAAAGGGCACAGCCCTTTTCAAAAGGGAGATAATTGCGAAACAGTAAGTATAGGGTGCATGTTTTTAAAAATCTTCTTCTCAAGAACCACTACACCAGAAATGCCAATATTTACAAACAAACTTGTATGTATAGTGAAGATTCTAAATTGTAAAAATCGTGACCCTCGGACCAAAACTGGGGCCCCAGGCGGGGTTCAAATTTTACCATAGAAATACATAGGAAAATGTTTAAAAAATCTTCTTCTCAAGAACCACTGCACCAGAAATGACAATATTTACACAAGAGCTTATATACATAGTGAAGATTCTAAATTGTAAAAAAAGTGACCCTCGGACCAAAACTGGGGCCCCAGGCGGGGTTCAAAGTTTAACATAGAAATACATAGGAAAATGTTTAAAAAATCTTCTTCTCAAGAACCACTGCACCAGAAATGCCAATATTTACACAAAAGCTTGTATATATAGTGAAGATTCAAAATTGTAGAAATCGTGACCCTCGGACCAAAACTGGGGCCCCAGGCGGGGTTCAAAGTTTAACATAGAAATACATAGGAAAATGTTTAAAAAATCTTTTTCTCAAGAACCACTGCACCAGAAATGCCAATATTTACACAAAAGCTTTTATATATAGTGAAGATTCTAAATTGTAAAAAAAGTGACCCTCGGACCAAAACTGGGGCCCCAGGCGGGGTTTAAAGTTTAACATAGAACTACATATGAAAAATGTTTAAAAATTTTCTTCTCAAGAAATGTAATGTTACAAGGAACTGCTGTTCAGGTGAGCGATGTGGCCCATGGGCCTCTTGTTTTATTTTATAACCACGCACTGCATTGATATTGTAAAATGATATTGATAAAAGCAAATCTCATAACAAGCTTGGTTTATTTATATTCAAGATGTGCACAATCAAATAAAAGTGATGTCAGATAGAACTCTCATTTTTATTCAGTAGATGGTCTTTTACCTCAAAACAAAGCAAGTATAGATACATGTTTTTCTTTCTGATGCACGGAAAGGGAAACTAAGTGATCTGTAGGTTAAATCTGTATAATTGCAGGCATAGTTATATAACAGATGTTACATTCTCTTGCGTTATAAATTCTTTCACAGTAGTGAAGTCCTTAGCGATTATAGTTGCTGTACAGTTCACAACAGTGAAGGTAATTCTTTTTCAATTTTAATTGATATGTAAATTGCTGTTTTTAATTAATAATTACATAATTTTAACTTCACGAAATAACCTATTACGCCTGTAACAAAGCGAAATCGCCCGTCCGTGGCGTTTTATAATGGACGTTTTTAACTGTATTTAAATTCGTAGGCCCAAAACTGCCGTGTTAAGAAGAAATAAAATGTATTAAATTTTTCAATTAACAACGAGAAAATTCTAGTCGATGATCGTTGTGACCGAGAGATAGTCGAGTACTCGACTACTCGTGAACATCCTTAATTATAATGCATTTTCTATCATGATATCTATTGCTATAAAAAGATTAAATGTATTTAAAATTGAAATACTTTATCAGATTGTCGATATTGGTACCAATTCATATGTTGAGATGCGTATTATGGCAGCTAAGGTAAGGTACTAAATCAATTAAGATAAAAAATCTCTTTTTGTACCTTCAGATGAAGTTCGTACTCGTGTTTCTCATATCATCTGTCCTACTCAACGTTGCAGTCACAGGTCCAGTGCGCGCAGTATGTATGTTCTTATCTTTCATTATTCAATAGTGTTACTTCTTTATGAACTTTTCATCTGTATTCTCGCACCCCCTTTGTAATGATCCATATTTCCTTTTAAACAAGAGCATAAATGGATTCCATTTGATACTATTGCTGTTCTGTGTCTTTTATTGTCCAAAGATGTCTTTGCGTATGTTCAAATGTTGTCTATTGTAAATACATTTGGTTACGTTTCGACGAATCAATTTTAAGACTTTATCTCGTACTTTTGTTTAAATGTTAAATTGACAGGTGTAATGATTAGGTTGTCTTTCGGAGATTTTATGTAATCTAACATTTTAAGTAGATATGGCAAAGTCTTCAAATAACTTCAATAATTCGAAACATTTTGGCAATTCGCAAAATATTATACAAATTTTGTTGATAAAATATATATTCTCTTATTAATCATATGGCCCCATGAAGACTTTATGAACATTTTATCCTTGCTGCAAAAAAACTACTTTGTAGTAGGGTTCCATGGGCATATTAACTTTAAGACTATTTTAATCTCATTAAGAATAAAAAGCTCTGCATGTACATGCATACAGATATAGAAAAATGTTCAAGTTTTAAAGCTAAAATATTTGAATTTTTTTCTTTACTGAATGAAACTTTATGCCCATAGATATCATAAATGTATGTCAAAGTTCACGGTACATCTGATGGTTAACTTGTTAATCCCATAGGGTCCTGTGTTAAAAATTAACAAACTTTGAGATGACCCCTGATGGTTAACTTGTTGACCACCCAGCCTCCTGAACTCTTTCACGTTCAGATCAGTCTGATAAGACGTTTTTCACTTTATCATACAGTTATTTATACATTATATCTGTGATTTCTGGTTTTCATACTGCATGCATCAAGGGTATTCGACATCCCGTGACATTTTTCATTTATGACATCATGTCACAACATGGCGATTTAACTTCTTGTAAAACTGCTAAAGTCTCCAAATTGGGTGTATTATAGGAATCGCAATATGTTTAGCTTACTCTTCAGGTCCCCAGTTCGAATATAGCAGAGACTTTTGTTTTTATGAAAAGCAATATTATTGAAATTGATTTTCTTCGTTTTTTAATTAGCCAAAATACATGTAGGTAACTATTGAATTCTTACATCCCTATCAATTTTAATGCAATATACATTTTATGTATCTATTGCTCTGGTAAAAAGGTCATAAAATGAAAAAAGGGCAAACAATGGTAAAAATTGAAAGTTATTTCGATAGGCTGGTTTTCCTGATTTTAGAGATTTTTGTTGGTATCTGTAAAAATTCACCTACTAGAAATATTCATCGTAGAAGAGCACACAAAAATGTTTACTTTTTGCAAAGTCCATAGCAACGGCAATTATTTATATGAATAATACTTATTAACAAATGCCTTAAAACAATAGTATTTTCCTTAATTTTCAGCTCGTTGCCATAGCAACGGTTTTTTCATCTCTGAATTCTATAACGCACAGTGGTAATTGTGTGTAAAAATTATTTGCTAATTTAATTTAAGATGTAATTGAAGAAATCGAATTTTGAAACATCTGTTTGAAAATATTTAAACATGTTGATTGGAAGGTGACCTAGACTCCCAGTTAACCAACTTTTTTTTTTTTTTACTTATTAGTTCTTTTTTTAATCACTGTTTCTCTCAAATGGGCTGGATCATGACACCAATATTCTATGTCTGTCTGTCGGTATGAAAGAATGAGGTGATGGGTTTATAAATGTAGGAATGAATGTGTCATGTATATGCTAAACAACAAATTAACTTACAATTTATAATCATATGACAAAAGTAAAGCTTATTATTTATTATCCAATTATCCTTTGTCTTGTATACATAAAATATCAATAATATATCACTCTGTAAACTGGTAAATTATACTACATACTATATACTATATTCTATGATTATTTTATAACACCACTTCTTGACTTTGTAATTTGGAGAGGGTTTATATAGACTTTGCCTGTTGCCTAATCCATTTGATTACTCAATAAAATATGTTTAAATTAATCAATTACCCAACTGATATACGTTCTCCTGTTGTTTTGACTCAATACAATGAATAGAGATTGAGTTGTGCCCCTTTGACTAGCCACAAAATATCAATCTTTCCGTCAGCATGGCAAGAAATTTGAATACAGTACTTCATTCCTATCTTGCAATCAACCATTCACTGAACTTTCATACATAAACATACTATCACCGTGTGATTGGGGCTCTGGTGATAACTAATAATATTCAACCTGAAATACAGGACAGGAGACAATATAAAATTCACTTCTTTATTATTTGGAGTCCGTCGCAAAAGTGTGTAATCAATTATAAACACAATAAAAGATATAAAACAATGGTACACTGCATATTTAAAATGAATGTGCATAATGATGTCACAGAAAAGTTCATGTGTTAATTAAAACACCATTATATAATCACACAATTCATATCAGGTACAATAACATGTCTACTATATATCTTTATCATGAAAATAAATGAATAAAATCAAAATGAAATATTAATCTTAAAAGGGGAGAATTAGCTTACAATAGTTATGCTTGGCTATGAGAGGGGATTGAAAGCAACAGACCAAAAATAGAAAATCACATGTTATTGTTTACATCAACAATTTCCAGTCAACACCAGACAAGATCATGACTTCCGGTTACAGGGGGGGGGGGGTGCCTATCAAAGCTTTCACACCTAGTCCAGCTTTACTTAAAATCTAATATACTATATACAAACATACTACAACTCAAAATCTAAACCCTAATCAGTATTTCTTTTGCACATCAAACAAAAGTACAAAATGCTCGACTTAACCTGACAGTCTTTGAAGTTTTTTCTTGATTTACAAGTTATCAACATATATCATAAAAAGCATAACCACATATCACAAAAATAACTTTACTTACATGATTACTTTCTGCATATTTGTTTTCGTTAAGTATTAAATATGAAAAGCAGCACAATGTACTGCGCGTTTACACAACACGCTTTGTTTACAATGCTAAATTAGAAACCCGTAAAAGACAGATATGCAATATCCGAAAAAGTCTTAACTTTAAAAATTAAGTTACAACTTGTGGTTTGTAAAATTGATTTAAAAATAGGAAATACCATTATGTGAGTTGTTACAAAAATTAAAACTTAATTTGTCTTTCTGAATGAAATTGTGAAAATCAAAAGATAACATTCTTAAAATTATTTGTCAAAACAGATAATTGTTTAAAAGCTTTTCATCATGAAGTGATGAACACTTCTTCTAAAGTGCAAAGTTAAACATGTTAAGTACAAAGTAAAAATACAAATATTCTACATTACCTGAAATACAGGACAGGAGACAATATAAAATTCACTTCTTTATTATTTGGAGTCCGTCGCAAAAGTGATCGGACAAAACCCTGTAGCGTCCCCTGTCCTGGCATTGAGTTGTTCTTGCCATTAATTGATACAAAGAATCGTAAAGAAAAATTCACTCATTGCTTACATCAAAGAGGCGGATTGACACGATGGTTTTGCGATACAATGCGTATTACGTAATTATAAAAACAGCGGATGTCTTCGAAGGATAAATCTAAAAGCATATATTTAATTAGCTCGGATGGCACTAATTGATTTAACAACTGTGCGTGTGAATTATCGACAGATGGCCTCAAGTTATTTATCTAAGTAAATCTTATGTAAAATTGATTAAAGTCAATAAATATAAAATATAAGTTTTCAAAATTAAAAATATAATAAATTATGTGGAACTTATAATAAATTATAAGGAAATGGTCAAAAATAGAAAAATATATTTGAGGGTCAAAATGACACCATGATAATTCCCTCTTGGTCAGAAAAATCTTTGTCCTCAAAGATAAAAATGAAGCATACAATGTTCAGGTAATGAGAAAAAAAACATTTTGGAAAAAAAATGAAGTAATATGTACAACAGAAGTTAATACAATAGTGCAACAAAAATAAGAATGCACATACCCAAAACATAGGTACAATGAACACTAAAATTCAAACACTGAAAAAAAAATTCGCTATTACTCACACACTTATCTACACAAGTAAGTCATGCCAAGATGTTGCAAGGAAGATTAGATGGCTGTTACAAAATTTGGAAATATTGGTGGTGCGACAACAGGAAATATGCTGTATATGGATGCTGAAGGATGTTATGAATTTTTCTAGCAGTGAATGGTGAGATCAAGATGGTAGTTGGAACATCAATGGAGCGGTTGGTGTGCTTGTTAGTGATGGTAAAATCAGTGCATTGAATGTGCAGGTAATGTAGAATGTAATATGAGGTGGTAACATGAACTGATGAAATGTCTTCAGGAGTCTGAATGTTCCAATTGTGAGGGCAAAGTGGAAGGGTTAGTAGAGTGAAAAGTTCACAAGTAGGTCCAGTTGTTAGTTCTAAATGAAGTGAAGTTTTGTGTGAACGTTGAAATTTTTGCCATAGGTGAGTAATGCATGCAATAACAAGGATTGTTGTTAGCACAGAAAGGGAAACATAAGGCCAAGGAGTGGAAAAAGTGGCATAAAAGTGTTCATTAACACTGGTCGCGGTTGTGTCATCTTCAGCCTGATTATAGATGAAGGATAAAGTTGGTTTAATGGTTGCGGCAGCTGATGGTTTCACTTGATGTAGCAACAACACAGGAAGCAGGACGGTTCGGATTTTGTAGCATGACCAGATGCTAAAGATGAGTCCAAAGAATCCAACAGATGTGGAAACGATGGCCAGGATACCACTTGTGTCTGGCCAATTGTCCACTGCAAAATTGACTTGTCCCGCGATCATGGATTCTGCTAAATTTGTAAACACTTGTCCATCGTGTCGAACGGCCTTGGCGATGCGCTTCAAGCTTAGGTGCTGTTTTTGATCATTAGCCAAAAATTTGGAGAATGAATGATTAAAGATGTGGAAATTTGGTAACTTTATGTGAATGAATTCTTCGAAGATGGTGTCGCCGAATATGGTTGAATGGGAGTCTGCATGGAAAAATTGTTGGAGTAGGGCTAAGTTGACTGGGTGGAGAATTGTAACTTTGTCAGTTTGATTATTGCATTTTCCTAATCGGGGAGGTAGATAGAGGTCGTCAGCTGTTATGGAACATTGACATGGTAATTTGATGACACAGAAGGAACATCCTTTCAAGATGTGTTGTCCATTTGCGCAATCCAGTGCTAGCATTGGCGTTCTGTATAACAGCAGGTTGGATGGTGAAAGCTCGTACATAGCTGGGGGTAGCATGCTTGTTAGGAACCGAAAATCGCATAGATCATTTACGGTTTTCTTTTGATTAAAGAAGACTCCTGATAAGCAACTTGGAGAGGCTGTTGCTTTCATTGCAATATTGAAGTTGCAGTAACGGGTTGAGGTTCCTTCACACAACGTTAACTGCTGAGAGGTGATTGTGGCATGGTGTTGGTTGTCAGCTGTGTGTAGAAAGTATGGTGGCAGATCGATGAGCTGAGTGGCATGGTTGGAGCTAGAGTTAACAGGAACTGGAAATGTGTAGACTTTATACATTGACATTGGCTGTTGAAATGGGGAGATTGGTATTTTTAAGGTCAAGTATAGTTCTGTGTGTAATCTAGTGAACAAAAATTCTCCCATGGAATAATAAAAGAGAGGATCCTTATTGGAAATATGGAATTTTGGGAATTTGGCCGAAATGATGCTTTGGACTTGATCGATGGATGATTTCAGAATATGTGGTGTCAGGAGGAATGGGGATAGCTTGCCTTTCACCAAATCGTGAAGTCCTAGTTTAATATGTTCTAACTCCTTTTCTAATTGAGCCGAAACGTTGGTCTGCTTAATGATGAGTTCACTTAGGATGAGAAATTCATGATCTAAAGCATCCATTGAGTTGTGTGCTAACACTGAAAGTGACACAGCATCTTGGTGATTTTGTCTAACAGCAGCAACAACATTGTTGAATCTTTTGTCCACGGCTTCGATGAATGATGAGAGGTGGTGGTCTTGTTGGGCCATGGCTTTGGCAAGCTTGACGTTGTTGTTGTTCAGTGTTTGCATGTGGCGTTGTAGAGTAGCGATATCACCTGAAGTGGCTGTTCCAAATAGTGACTTCGAAATTTTACCAACAAAGTCAAACAGTCCTCGCTTTGATCTTGATGAACCTATGTATTTTCGTGAAGGAGGAAGTTCAGAGGTTGGTACCAGTTGGTGAATGTGATGGACTGTTGAATTAACACTCGCCATACACTGCATTCTTAGGAGATTCAGTGATTTTATGATGTGTCCTGCAGTTTGACATTGTGGCATGTTGCAGTATAGAGGCTGTAGGTGCAATTTCTTCGGAAGAGGAATTCGAAATGTATGCAGCCAGTACTCTTGTCCAAGGTAGATGTCGCTAGTTTTCTCGAATAGTATGCCGTAGTTTATTCTTTGAATATGTTGATCTGATGGTAATGGCGCAGTTGCACAGACAGATGAGAGGCAGAGGCAGCTGATTATGTACATATACATATATGGTGATGATCCGAGGTTCTTCTTTTGTCCAGATCCACCTAGTAGTATAAAGTAGGAATAAGGAAAGGTAAAGATTGTGTACAGTGTAACAATTATGTCAGTATCAGTAGACGTCTTTACTGAGAAGCACTAAATTAATAATTTTTGCAAATCATTAAAATTTTAACAGAATTTGGTACAATGTACACAGTGAGAAGGTTTAAGGAAAAAGAGTGGGTTAGAGGTGGAATGGATTAAAAAGACTGGATCTAGTAAAAGCAGGATTTTGTTCTGCGTCTGCGTGCCCGACCGGTCTGTGTCCTGGTAATATGATATTGGCGGATAAGATCTGCATTGATATGCTCTTCCGGCTCCCAGGTTTTAACGCTGCTCCCTTGCCATTTAACGAGGAAGAATTTCTTTCCATCGACAAGTTTGTATTGCATCAGTTTCTCAACATATCCTTGACTTTCATCTTCATTTGTATTGTTATCCTCTTCTTGATTTTCATCTTCTGATTGATCATCTCCTTGTTTCTCTGTTTTGTTTTGGTCTCTCCTTGGATGTTGAGGTTCAGGTGCTGCAGAAGGCTGACCATTATTATGAAGTTCCTCCATATCAGGAGTTGTGTGTGCTTCCGTATTGGTTTCACCTGTTGGCTGCAACTCATCTTCTTGAGCATCATTTTCAGCACCTTGAGGGTTGCGATGTTGTGGAGGCAAGTGTGAATCATCAATGGGTATCTCTGGTGGTGGTGGATTTAAAACCTTACGATGCTCTGGCTTCTCATAATGTTTGAGTCGATTTGCATGGATCCGAGACCTTACAACTTTGTTATCAGACCATCTACGTAATTGGTATGTGTTGTTTGGTCCCTTTGCAGTGATGTAATAGGGGCCCTCCCATGGGTTACGCAGCTTTGGTGAGAGTCCCTTGGGCACATACGTTTGGTGTAGCAGTACACTCTGGCCAACATCGAAGTCTGGTTCTCTGGTATTCTTGTCGTATTGCTCTTTTTGCTTTTGACGAGCATGTTGGATGTTTTGTTCAGCTATCTCCTGCACTACCTTGAGATGTTTCATTAGGTTTGTGACGTGAGCCTTAGCATCTTGATTCATACCATCCTTAGGTATCAGAGAAGTGTCAAATGGTAAGTACATCTCTTTGCCAAATAAAATGTGGTAGGGCGCTAAGTCTGATGATTGTGTGGATGGACTCATTCGGATTGCCATAAGAATTCCAGGTAAAATGTCATGCCAATTTGTTTGGTCTTTGTTAACGTATGTACGCAAACACTGTGCAATGGTACTGTTCATCCTCTCACACGTGGCATTTGTTTGCGGATGATAAGAGCTGGTAAAATGTCTGGTGACTTGGAATATTTGGCACACAGCTGTTATCAGTTTGCTCATAAAGTTCTGTCCACGATCTGTGACAATTGTATATGGTGCACCATACCGACAAAATATTTCTTTAAAGAGCACTTTAGCAATTTCTGTAGATTCCTGCGTCCTGAGTGGGAAAGCTTCTGGCCACTTGCTAAATGAGTCCACAACCAAAAGAATGTATTTGTGACCTTCTGTTGTTTTGGTCAGTGGTCCAAGAATGTCCATATGAATTCTTGAGAATCGGTCCTCAATTGGCATAGGGGTGAGAGGTGCTGGTGCATGATGTGTTGGTTTCTTTGCGAGCTGGCATTCTCTGCAGGATCTGACGTAGTCTGCTATGTTTTGGTACATGCCTGGCCAATAATACTTGAGTTGAATAGCACGGTATGTTCGTTCAAATCCGAAGTGTGCTCCTCCAGCAAGACTGTCATGATAGGAGCGTATGACGTCCTCTCTGAGGCATCGAGGAACTGCTAGTTGTTTCAGATGGTTGTTTGGATGGCGTGCCCTTTTAGATCTTGGCTGATAGTAATGGTATAAGACGTCATCAAGAAACACATAGAAGTTCGACTCGCTAAGAAGTCGATCTCGGTTTTTCTTGTCCTCTGGAAGCTCTTTGTTTTTAAAGTAATTGTACAAAGCTTCGAAATCTGGACAACTGCTTTGAAGTTCATCAATGGAAGTTGTATCTACTTGGTGAACTGTATCTACATCTATGGTTGTTGGAAATGGTCGTTGATAGTCGGTGTAAAAGAAGGTTGCTTGAGTAGATTTTCCTTCAGTTACAGGAGCAAAACATTGGACATCAGGTGATGGAATAATGTCTTCTGGTTCTAGGGCTTGACTGCTTGTTTCAGGATATGTACGTCTGGACAAAGCATCTGCAACTTCATTTTTCTTTCCTGCTTTGAATAATATTTCGTATGAATATCCTTGGAGTAGTACTGCCCATCTTGCAAGACGTCCTGTTGACTGTTTAACATTATGGAGCCATTTTAGAGCAGCATGGTCTGTATAAATTTTGAATGGGCGTCCAGCTAAGTAAACATGGTAGGTTTTTATCCCTTCGATAATGGCGAGTCCTTCACGTTCTGAGATTGGATATTTTCTCTCATGTCTGTTTAGAGAACGTCCACCATACGCGATGACTCTTTCTCGTCCATTTATGTCTTTTTGCCCAAGAATGTATCCTATGGCTGTTCCAGATGCATCTGTAGTCAGGGTAAACTGCCGTGTGTGGTCTGGGTAGGCCAATACAGGTGGTGTGGTTAAGGCAGTTTTTAGTCGGTCAAAGGCAGTCTGGCATTTGTCTGTCCATAAGAATTCCTCGTCTTTGGAGAGCAATACTGTGAGTGGGCTTGTAATTTTACTGTAACCTTTCACAAATCTTCTGTAATAATTACAAAGTCCCAGAAATGATCTTAGCTCTTTTTGGTTCTTTGGAGTGGGAAATGATTGGACAGCATCAGTTTTTGACACATCTGCTTTAATACCATCTTTTGTCAAAACATGTCCAAGGTATTTCACCTCTGGAAGAGCGAAGTAACATTTACTTGGTTTCAGTGTAAGGCCAGCTGATTGGAGTCGTCTGAAGATTTCATCTAGGTGTTTAAGATGGTCCTTAAAGGAGTTGGAGAAGACAAGGATGTCATCTACATACACCAGGCATGTCTTCCAATTGAGTCCTCTTAGAACGTGAGTCATCAGCGCTTGGAAGCTGGCAGGTGCGTTTACGAGACCAAAGGGCATCCTCTTCCATTGGTACACACCAGTGGGGGTTACAAAGGCAGATTTGTGTTTGGTTTCTTCATCCATTGGTATTTGCCAGAATCCTGAAGCAAGATCCAAGGTGGAGAAAAATTTAGCCTGTGTGGTACCGATAGTGTCAAACACATCCTCTAGACGAGGCAGAGGGAAAGTAAATTGCTTGGTGACTGCATTGAGTTTTCGGTAGTCCACAGCGAATCGAAGTTGGCCGTTCTTTTTCTTCACCATGACAACAGGGCTTTGCCACATGGAGTCGGATTCCTCAATTATGTCAGTGTCTAGCATTTCTTGGAGTTGGCGATTCATTTCGGCATTTGTTTGAGGTGACTGTCTATAGAACCTTTGCCGAATTGGTAACGCATCACCGGTTTCTATCCTGTGTGGTTGTGTATTGGCTTGGCCAAGTTCTTTTAAATCAGTTGCAAACACAGAACGGTGATTATTTAGAAATGTCAGAAGTAACTGTTTTTGTTCATCTGATAGGTCAGCATTGTTGAGGTCAAAGTTCAGTGGTTCATTACTTGTATTAGGAGAGATGGTCTGGTTATCTTCAGAAGTCTCCATGGTGAACACAGTGGCTGGATCGACGATTGTTGCTGATGCGATCACTGTAGTTGCATTGATTCTGACTCGTTTTGTTGTTGGGTTGATGACTTGAATAAAGGCTTTGTTGTCTTTAGTGTCGACTATACATTTAGCACCTGCAAGTCGCAGTGATGGTAATTTTGGGTTTGGTTCGAGAAGTACACATGAATCTTTGGGCACATTTGATAGGAACACTGGAAGTAAAGTTACAGACTGTTTTGGAATTATGGTAAATTTTGAAACTCGTGCAAGTCCAGTGTTGGTGTCGATGGCATATGCTGTATCTTCTGAGTCACGCACATAAAGAGTGTTGTTTTCTGCATTGAAAATTCCATCATTTGCTTGAAGAAAGTCCAATCCAAGAATTAGAGGTTGGTGAAAGGATTGAAACACATGGAATTTATGGTTAATGATGGGTCCATTGAATGACACAGGAAGAGTTATAGCACCAAGGCTTGCATGTCGTTCACCTCCAACAGCGACTGCATCTTTAATGTTGGAAATATTTAGTTGGCCTCGGGTAATACCAAGTTTTGTTAGGAGTTGAGCACTAATACAGGAAATACTTGCACCGGTGTCTACCAAAGCTCTGAAATGTCTTCTGTAAATAGTCACATTGACTGTATTCTTTTCGACTGGGATGATGAGGTTGACATTTCTTGACGATGGAGATGTTGAATGTCGTTTTGATGGAGGGTTTTGAGTTTTGTTAGCACTAGTTGGTAACCGTTTGTTAGTTGAGGGTTTGGACTGGGAAGAGGAAGCATTAGTAGTGGAATGGTGGTTAGGGTTGTGGTTAGTGTGATGCTCAGAGTGATGCTGCCTATCCTTTTTGAGGATAGGCGCGAATCCCTATCTTCGTAAAGAGTGGTTATGTTGTTGTTTGAAGGAATTTTTGTTGTGAGGTTTGGTGTTTGTGAAAGGTTTAGTGCACATGCGGCTAAAGTGGTGAAAGTTTTTACAGTTGTAACATCTAGTGTTAAATGCAGGGCATGAACTTCTAATTTGGCATGACTTACCACAACCAGCGCACATGGAGCTCTCTCCCTCACTCATGCGTCTCCTTTCTGGGTGTCGGCCTGGAGTCGAGTCTCGTCGATTCCGGTTTTGTGGTGAATTGTTGTGGCGAAAGTTTGAGTTTCTAGACCGATCACTGCTGAAGTCCCTGAAATCTTCCCTGGGTTCAAAACTTCTGCGTCGGGAGCCATCACGTCCTCTGGAGTGGTCACGGTAAGGGGATTTGTAACGACCTCTGGAAGTGTCACTGTACTGATTGTGTCGATCTCTGGAATCATCTCGGTACTGTTCATGTCGACCTCTGGAATCATCTCGGTACCGTTCGTGTTGACCTCTGTAAGTGTCTCGGTACCGTTCATGTTGACCTCTGGAATTGTCGCGGTATTGATCTCGTCTTTCTTCCTCTCTGCGTCGATCAAAGTGTTGAGCCTCTTGAAGACGGTCTGCTAAGGCGTTGATCTGAGTGGAGACTGTTTGCTCTATGTGGCTATTTATCGACCTACTTAGTTCAGTCATGTCAAACGAGGTGTTGGGAGTCATGAAGGACACATGCTGGTCACATCCTAGTTCAAGTTGGACCAGGGAAATGTCTTTACGCAGCGCTTGAAAAGTCTGAGGTTCCCTGGCCAGAACACGCCCTCTTAGGTTTGTGTTAAGTCCATTTGCAATAAACTGGACCTTGTAGGCTTCGTCGAGATCATGATGAGCCAAGGCCAGTCGTTCTGCCCTCTCAAGATATTGTTCACATGTTTCATTGGGTTCTTGCTTTATACTAAGCATGGCAGTCTTGTGCGCAGATGGTTTAAATCTTTCACTTAAAAGATCCTTGAACCCTTGTAAGTTTTGAAACTGTCCTGGGTTGATGGTCTGAAACCAGGTTCCAGCGCTGCCTTCTAGAAGACAAGGAATATAGTCAAGAACAGCATTGTCAGTGATCCTATGGAACTTCTGCCACGCACTGAGCTTGGATAACCAAATACATGGTGATTCAGTGCCATTAAATTTTGATAATTGGGCAATAGTAGCCATGTTTGTTAGGTTAATTGAGTCTAATGGAATGCTATCACTGATATAAAGTTGTTCAGAAAACTGCTGATCTTCGGTTCTCTCTGCGTCTCGAGAATCAATGTGTTGATGCTCTGTATCCTCAGCTGGGATGTTTTCACTGTTTTCTGTTTGTGGGTCTGCTTCTTCGGTGATTGCAGGCTCGTTAAAATGAACCTGCACGTCCTCAGCTGGTAGGTTGGTTTCACTCAAGTGAATCTGTTCCTCTGTTTCCACAAGAGGATGGTCTGCCCCAGTTTCTTGGTGGCCAGCAGCGTTGTCCAACGTTGGTTGCTGCTGGGACTCAGCGGTACTGGACTGGGAGTGTTGTCCTGTCTCTGTATCCTCTGGTGAGGTTAGGAAGCTGGGAGTCCTATTCCTCAGGTTGTAGTTCAGTGGTCTGTTTGCTTTCATCCGGGATTGTTCGGATCTCTGCACCAACTTATCACCGTGTGATTGGGGCTCTGGTGATAACTAATAATATTCAACCTGAAATACAGGACAGGAGACAATATAAAATTCACTTCTTTATTATTTGGAGTCCGTCGCAAAAGTGTGTAATCAATTATAAACACAATAAAAGATATAAAACAATGGTACACTGCATATTTAAAATGAATGTGCATAATGATGTCACAGAAAAGTTCATGTGTTAATTAAAACACCATTATATAATCACACAATTCATATCAGGTACAATAACATGTCTACTATATATCTTTATCATGAAAATAAATGAATAAAATCAAAATGAAATATTAATCTTAAAAGGGGAGAATTAGCTTACAATAGTTATGCTTGGCTATGAGAGGGGATTGAAAGCAACAGACCAAAAATAGAAAATCACATGTTATTGTTTACATCAACAATTTCCAGTCAACACCAGACAAGATCATGACTTCCGGTTACAGGGGGGGGGGGGGGGTGCCTATCAAAGCTTTCACACCTAGTCCAGCTTTACTTAAAATCTAATATACTATATACAAACATACTACAACTCAAAATCTAAACCCTAATCAGTATTTCTTTTGCACATCAAACAAAAGTACAAAATGCTCGACTTAACCTGACAGTCTTTGAAGTTTTTTCTTGATTTACAAGTTATCAACATATATCATAAAAAGCATAACCACATATCACAAAAATAACTTTACTTACATGATTACTTTCTGCATATTTGTTTTCGTTAAGTATTAAATATGAAAAGCAGCACAATGTACTGCGCGTTTACACAACACGCTTTGTTTACAAGGCTAAATTAGAAACCCGTAAAAGACAGATATGCAATATCCGAAAAAGTCTTAACTTTAAAAATTAAGTTACAACTTGTGGTTTGTAAAATTGATTTAAAAATAGGAAATACCATTATGTGAGTTGTTACAAAAATTAAAACTTAATTTGTCTTTCTGAATGAAATTGTGAAAATCAAAAGATAACATTCTTAAAATTATTTGTCAAAACAGATAATTGTTTAAAAGCTTTTCATCATGAAGTGATGAACACTTCTTCTAAAGTGCAAAGTTAAACATGTTAAGTACAAAGTAAAAATACAAATATTCTACATTACCTGAAATACAGGACAGGAGACAATATAAAATTCACTTCTTTATTATTTGGAGTCCGTCGCAAAAGTGATCGGACAAAACCCTGTAGCGTCCCCTGTCCTGGCATTGAGTTGTTCTTGCCATTAATTGATACAAAGAATCGTAAAGAAAAATTCACTCATTGCTTACATCAAAGAGGCGGATTGACACGATGGTTTTGCGATACAATGCGTATTACGTAATTATAAAAACAGCGGATGTCTTCGAAGGATAAATCTAAAAGCATATATTTAATTAGCTCGGATGGCACTAATTGATTTAACAACTGTGCGTGTGAATTATCGACAGATGGCCTCAAGTTATTTATCTAAGTAAATCTTATGTAAAATTGATTAAAGTCAATAAATATAAAATATAAGTTTTCAAAATTAAAAATATAATAAATTATGTGGAACTTATAATAAATTATAAGGAAATGGTCAAAAATAGAAAAATATATTTGAGGGTCAAAATGACACCATGATAATACTATGAAGTTCTACACATAAATTCATATTTAAATTTGCTTTCCACTTTCACGATGGGGCAAATGAGTTTAGAGTTTCACTGTGCATTCATACAGCGTACAAAACAACCCACTCTGTTGTGTATCAATAAACACAAGCCTATCCATTTCCTTCAGTCTATACGACTTGTTCGAAAAAAGTCAGGGGTGAAAGGTCCCCAGTTTGACCCGACAGTCTGCATTCTTTGTCTCTCTAAAATCGACCTACATGTAAGTTGCACTTATTGACTGTTAAATTTTTTTTTTTAAACAAAAGAAAGTGCCTTGAATTTATCCCCATCTTAGTCTCTTAGCCTGTTGGTTTTTCTAACTGAATTGTTTTTCATGTTTTGAGGAGAATTGTTTTATAATGATAAAAAAAAATTTAAAAAAGAACCCCCTGAATGGCTCTGCTGAATCGCCTCAGCCCTACCTACTCTGTAAGCCAGTCAAAACTCAGTCATTACAACCTTTTTTTATTATTTGAAATCTTGACAAACTGCCATCTGTGACACAAACAAAAGGGGGGATATTTCCCCTCGCTCTACTCCGACTATAGATCCATTCACCGCGGCAACAGGTGTTCGCGATCAAAGTAGGGAACAGCGTTACGCCTGAACGACCCTCGCTCATTTATATTTTTTTCTTGTCCAAGGGCTTTTACAGCAAAGCTTTAAGCCCGTGTAATCTGTCAGAAACGATTAATTGCTGCTGATTTGTCTATTATAAACACGGAGAGTCCAAGGTAAATTAAGACCAATCATGTATTTTCATCAAGTCCTGAGAAACGTACAGTGCGAAATTAATTCAAATAAACCTTGGGCGTAAAAAAACCAAGAGTTATCCTTCTTAGGAATTCATTCGGTACCATCACAGTTTGATAACAATGTAAACACAGAATTTAAGTGTAAGACCAGCATTAATTCATTGGACACAAGTATCAAAGCGTCGACATTTCTTTTCTTGGAAAAACAATTTCATGCCGCCGGACATTATAACTTTCTTTCAATATTGTTTATCTTAATTCAAATTTGACAGACATTTAGAATAGGTGTAAGGTACAATTCCTAAAAGTTTCGCTAAGTTTTAAAGTGGATTAACACACCTAGAAAAAGTCACTCAATATTAACAGTAAATTATTAATTATGAAAGAAATATTGGTCTTGTAACCTCAAACGAAAAGAGGCGTGGATGTTTCAGGAAGAATTACTTGTAGTAAATTCTTGGACTCTTGAAACTTCAAACATACCGAACATACAGATATATACACGTCCATGACGTCGTTATCTCTGTGCTGTGAAAAACATGTATATGGTGACAGTTTTAAAATCGCCATTCAAGAAAAGAATATTACAAATGTACATATATAAGATCTGAGTATTTCGTGACACAAAATGTAAATAAACTGAGTGCAATGTAACGTTGTAAGATATTTGTTCTGTGTCCGAAAGGGGTGGGGGTGGTGGTGGGGGGGGGGGTGGTTAACCTTATCATTTAGATTAGTTAAACAAATTCATCAACAATTTGTGTATTGTATGGCGTTAATTGTTTATGTGTTGTTTTTCATTAAATTGGGGAGGGGTATGGAGAATTTTTTTTACCTTCTTTTTTTTCATTTAAATCATTTCTTGTCTGTTTTTTGTCCAATCCCTATCATTGTATAAAACAATTGGGTATCTAGAGCGTTTTCTGTATTTATTACTAAAACCGATTTGGTTTGACTTTTCCGATCGCGTCGCGTTCAACTTTTTCAGCTACGTCATACATAAACAATACCCGCACCTTAACCACAGTTTTTTTATTGGTGGATTCAGCTTACCGCTGATTGGCTGCTGGTTAACTAAGACTAAATTATGCACGAACAGAACAACAACATATCAGAGAATGAAAAATTCACATGGGTAAAGTGTACACTTGTGATAAAACAATACATACTGTACATAACATATATAGCTGTAGCTCTGTGTATAAATTTTGGGTTAGAAAATATAAAGCTACAGTGCATACAATACTTACATGTACAAAAAAACTTTACGGCAATTTGCCGCGTATAAAAATAACACTATTTTTAAAAAATATTTACATCATACCATACCACATGTTGTGCAAATAATCCATTTAAATAAGTCTTCATTTAGTTTACTACTGTTAATAATTGTAGCTTTACCCGCCCCAAACTTTCTCCTATTAAACAACCTTTAACCGTACTCGGAAAGCGGATCAAGAACTGTATTTTTTATGTATGTAAACAAACCAGTGTTCATGTATGGAGCGGGTGATCGGGGGTTCAGAGACAGGTAAAATAAAGAAATCTGCAGTAAATGGTTTGTGGATATTTTAGTATATATATTTACACCGAAAGTGATAGGGCAACAGAAGAGAAACGAATCGGACACTTTCCTAACGAAGACGCACATGTACAAACCTCCTTGCACTCTCCACTTCCGTCTCGTTCTTTCACACCATCGTTCAATATACTTTTATTGACTGTCGATTGCCGATCGAAAGGTGTAGAAATCGAGGAATTCATACCTATCACTTTGACTGGCAAGTTAGTAGGTAATACATGTGCATTATACATTTACGGTATTTACATGAAATGAACGGTATTTACATGAAATGAACGCTTAGCACATGCAACTTTTAAATATTATATTTTTTATAACGCCGTACTCTGGACCGTAGCTTGAGGCTATGGTTTAACGCCCGTTTACACAGAGAGAGAGAGAGAGAGAGAGAGAGAGAGAGAGAGAGAGAGAGTTTAGCACAGAATTTAAACATACGGGATAGTCGATTTTGAATGAATAATATTGGGGGGAAATAAACTGTTCTGAGAAATCCTTCAGCTCTGGCATTGACAAGCGTATACTGATAACTCGGCCTAAAAATAGGAGTTAACCAATCATATAGTTTTCACACCGGCGGCGTGTATAATTTATGCATGACGTAGCTGACAGAAATGATCGTGACGCTATAGGAAAAGTCAAACCAAATCGGTTTTGATAATATTGTAGTGGTCGCTGACAAACAAACCAACAAAGGACTGTCATGTGTTGGATGGTAAAACGTCTCAGAGGGCCAAAGAAATGAAAGCTTTGTTTACATTGCGAAGAATTTTAAGCTCTATAACTTGATTATAACTCAACGAATGACACTCAAATTTTGGTTGCCTGTTAAAAATGCCTTACTGAAGCATTGTAAACATTATAATCGAAAAAAATGATTTTGTACCAAAATTGTGATCATGCCCCTTTAAACTTGTAATGGTAACTACTCTAAAATTATTTAAATTTATGTAAATCTAAGACAGTTAGCCTTGGGTCAGCTGAGAGGAGAAAACTTATTCGCCATTTTTAACACTAGAGCAACACTCGTCGTTTTATTCACATTCATAGAGTCCAGCCTTTGCGCATGCACCAACATAACCCTCGAGTTATTAGAGTCAGTTCAATCAAACGCGCCCAAGGTGTTTTCCGTCGCTTGAAGAGATTGTACATTGTAGCACAACACGTTAAGATACACGTCTCAGACTATGTAATGAAATGTGCGAGAAGTTTGATTTATTTGTTTTAATAAACAAAACTCTTAATAAAAATGGTAGTTTTCTTTTATTTTAGTATTCTGTGTTTCCTTTTTAAAAAAATGCAGTTTGGTAATAAGATAAACAAGACAAAGGCCCTTGAGCCACATCGCTCACCTGAGGAACAATAGGTATGATAAAATCAGCTTAATGGAGTCATAATACAATCTATCTGGACAATGTACAATAATACATGTAGATCCTGTATAAATAAAATCTATTTTACAAAGAATTGTCCTGGGGCCAAAGTCTTAACAATTATAAAGAATCTTCTGGCTGATTAGTTTCTGAGAAGATTTTTAAAGATTTACTCTACATATTCCTGTGTAAAACTTTAACACCCCCCCCCCTCTATGTGGCCCCATCCAAAACCCAGGGATCATAATTTTCACAACTTTGAATCTACACTACCTGAGGATGCTTCCACACAAGTTTCAGCTTTCCTGGCTGATTAGTTTTTGAGAAGATTTTTAAGATAATAATTACTAAACAATTTTTTTCTTACATGTGACAGTGCACTACATTCTAAAACATAATGAAATTCATCGCCAATTTGATAGGCTTCACATAAGCCGCATTTGCGGTCTTCACGTGGAGTATTGTTCCACCTACCAGTTTTTTAAAAATATTATGGTACGGTGGAAATCTTTTTAAAAAACTATTAAAATTGATTTTCTTCGTTGTTTAATTAGCCAAAATAGGTAACTGTTTATATTTAGCATCCCTATCAATTATAATGCAATATAAATTTTATGTATGAAAATTGACATCTATTTCTCTAGTAAAAAGGTCATAAAATGAAAAAAGGGCAAACAATGGTAAAAATTGAAAGTTATTTCGATAGGCTGGTTTTCCTGATTTTAGAGATTTTTGTTGGTATCTGTAAAAATTCACCCACTAGAAATATTAATCGTAGAAGAACACACAAAAATACTTACTTTTTGCAAAGTCCATAGCAACGACAATTATTCATATGAGTAATACTTATGAACAAATGCCTTGAAACAATAGTAATTTTCCTTAATTTTCAGCTCGTTGCCATAGCAACGGTTTTAAAAAAATCATCTTTGAATTCTATATTGCACAGTGGTAATTGTGTGTAAAAATAATTTGCTAATTTAATTTAAGATTTCATTGAAGAAATCAGATTTTGAAACATCTGTTTAAAAATATTTTAACATGTTAATTAGAAGGCGACCTTGACTCCCATTTAACCAACTGATATACGTTCTACTGTTGTTTTGAACTGCATGCGGTCAGAAACGATTAATTGCTGCTGATTTGTCCATTATAACCACGGAGAGTCCAAGGTAAGCGACCAATCATGTTTTTTCATTAAAGAGACAGTACAGCGCATCTAATCAAAAAACCGACTTGAAAAAATTTTCCGATCGGGTTCGGTATTTTTGTACTACCCATGAATGTATAAACTTTCAGAAAATTACAAAGTTCTCCATGCAATAAATCTAATTATTTCATTAAAATTAATAATTACGTATAACCTATCACATAAATACATCGCAACGTGTTCGGGGTTCAGCCTTCTATACTATCTCGCATGCGTATTTAATGTAAACAAAACACATGCAGGGCTCTCGAAGAATCGCCTGGACAGGTTTGTTGATAAAAATGTCTTTTCTACTTCTCATAGGTAATAACTGTTTTCAGTTTTTAAAATAACCACAATTATTATTTTGTAAGCATGTATTTTTCGTGTTTATCATAGATGTGCTACAACCTAAATCTATGTTTATAAATGAGGCCCCTTGAGGGGTTATTTGACATATTTATGTCTATTCACTTTAAAATGAACCTAAATTACTAAACCATTTGTAAATTATCGAGTAAGTAAGGATATGTTTCATTTAGAGAATCGCTTTAACCTCGTTTTCCAAAACGACCATAGTCGGACGAAGATCTTGTAGTTTTCAGCACGTGTCAATTACTGTCATTCAAAGTCCACGTGGTACAAATAAACGATGTAAGATTATTCAGGTTTGTACGACCCTTGAATTTCCGGAAGCTCATAATTACGTTAATTAAGTATGTGAAATGGATTATCGTGTATAAGGGGGGGGGGTTAACCTTATCATTTAGATTAGTTAAACAAATTCATTAACAATTTGTGTATTGTATGGCGTTAATTGTTTTTGTGTTGTTTTTCATTAAATTGGGGAGGGGTATGGAGAAATTTTTTTACCTTCTTTTTTTTCATTTAAATCATTTCTTGTCTTTTTTTTGTCCAATCCCTATCATTGTATAAAACAATTGGGTATCTAGAGCGTTTTCTGTATTTATTGTAGTGGTCGCTGACAAACAAACCAACAAAGGACTGTCATGTGTTGGATGGTAAAACGTCTCAGAGGGCCAAAGAAATGAAAGCTTTGTTTACATTGCGAAGAATTTTAAGCTCTATAACTTGATTATAACTCAACGAATGACACTCAAATTTTGGTTGCCTGTTAAAAATGCCTTACTGAAGCATTGTAAACATTATAATCGAAAAAAATGATTTTGTACCAAAATTGTGACCATGCCCCTTTAAACTTGTAATGGTAACTACTCTAAAATTATTTAAATTTATGTAAATCTAAGACAGTTAGCCTTGGGTCAGCTGAGAGGAGAAAACTTATTCGCCATTTTTAACACTAGAGCAACACTCGTCGTTTTATTCACATTCATAGAGTCCAGCCTTTGCGCATGCACCAACATAACCCTCGAGTTACTAGAGTCAGTTCAATCAAACGCGCCCAAGGTGTTTTCCGTCGCTTGAAGAGATTGTACATTGTAGCACAACACGTTATACACGTCTCAGACTATGTAATGAAATGTGCGAGAAGTTTGATTTATTTGTTTTAATAAACAAAACTCTTAATAAAAATTATTTTAGTATTCTGTGTTTCCTTTTTAAAAAAATGCAGTTTGGTAATAAGATAAACAAGAGGCCCATGAGCCACATCGCTCACCTGAGGAACAATAGGTATGATAAAATCAGCTTAATGGAGTCATAATACAATCTATCTGGACAATGTACAATAATACATGTAGATCCTGTATAAATAAAATCTATTTTACAAAGAATTGTCCTGGGGCCAAAGTCTTAACAATTATAAAGAATCATCTGGCTGATTAGTTTCTGAGAAGATTTTTAAAGATTTACTCTACATATTCCTGTGTAAAACTTTGACCCCCCCATCCATTGTGGCCCACCCTACTCCCGGGGGTATCATTATTTTCACAACTTTGAATCTACACTACCTGAGGATGCTTCCACACAAGTTTCAGCTTTCCTGGCTGATTAGTTTCTGAGAAGAAGATTTTTAAAGATTTACTCTATATATTCGTATGTTAAACTTCGACCCCCCAATGTGGCCCCACCCTATCCCTGGGGGTCATGATTTTCACAACTGTGAATCTTCACTATCTGAGAATGCTTCCATACAAGTTTCAGCTTTCCTGGTGTTATGGTTCGTGAGAAGAAGATTTTTGAAAATTTCTCGAAATTTTTCAATAATTCCTAATTATCTCCCTTTGCAAAGAGGCATGATCCTTAATTTTCACAACTTTGAATTCCCTTAGGCTTAGAATGCTTTGTGCCAAGTTTGGTTGAAATTGGCTCAGTGGTTCTTGAGAAGATGTTGAAAATGTGAAAAGTTTATAGACAGAGAGACAGACGGACAGACAGACGGACGACAGACAAAATGTGATCAGAATAGCTCACTTGAGCTTTCAGGTCAGGTGAGCTAAAAATGCTTAAACTAAAATCAAATGGAAATAACTTTTGTTAAAAAAAAATTAAAACTTCAGTAAGATGCACTATAATGCCACAATAGTTTTGACACCTACCACAATAAGTTTCCAGGTGCGATACGATGTCTGCACAACAAAATGGATAGCCATTGAGGACGAATAATTGTGCGTGACTTGGATAGCTCCCAAAGAAATAGTATATCACATCAAAAATGTTTACCCCTTGTCAATTTAAACAATTTGCCATTAGAGCAAAAATAATGGCTTAAAAAATTAAAAAATGTAAAAATGCTATGAAAAAATCCCTTTGATTTTCTTCAAACTATCAAATAATAATTGAACAAGAAGTGTTAGTAATTGTAATAACTAACAGCAGAGAGAGAGAGAGAGAGAGAGAGAGAGAGAGAGAGAGAGAGAGAGAGAGAGAGAGAGAGAGAGAGAGAGAGAGAGAGAAAGCCAAAAAAAAAATTTCTCTGCGTAGAAATATTTCAATCTTAAATGATTAACAAGTTTTACACTGTTGGCAAG
Organism: Magallana gigas; assembly: GCF_963853765.1. Taxonomy (NCBI): domain Eukaryota; kingdom Metazoa; phylum Mollusca; class Bivalvia; order Ostreida; family Ostreidae; genus Magallana; species Magallana gigas. Next base: position 22,332,764 of record NC_088853.1, on the reverse strand, counting down.
AGTATTGAAGGGTTGATCAAGTAAAAATACACCTATAAAATGTACCTTAGAGAACCAACTTTAAACATGATTTACAAATCATCAGTCTGATAGTGAATGGGGCAGTATCCCCCCTCTTTTTACTATTACGGCCTAATATCGACCTGTTTCAACCTTACCAATCATAAAAGGTTAATATTCGACCTACTTTAAATTTATCACATCTCAACTACATGGTAAGTTGTTTGTTAAAGCGATAATAAAACTTAAACTTCGTGCACAAATATGAAAAGTCAAGAGTTTTTTTCTTTGCTATGAGTATCACAAAGTTAAACATAGTTTAGGGAGAGAAATAGCCTGTGCCTGCTGCCTAAAACAATTCAATATACTATTTTGAATCAAATAATGTTTACGTAAAAAATATTGATCGAAGAAACTGGAAGCTGGTTGATGTTAAAATCTTTCCCATTACGACATTTTCCTCAGAATAGACGAAGGTAAGACGAAAGTATTTATGACCATCTTTGCACCATCTGTATCATAGATTGAAACACTTATCTTTTTACATACATGGATAACTTGTTTTCTTCTATGTCGTATTATGTTACGTTACAAAATAATACAAAAGTAATCCCCTACCTGCTGTAAACTTAAAGGTCAAATTACAGTTTGTGGCGTAAATGGCTGTTGAATGAAATACTGTTTAAATTAATGTATGTGCTAGAAAAAAAAAATCAAACTAATCTTATAGTCTGATACAGATTTAATTATTACAGTACGTGCAAAATGAGTTTTAAGTAAACAAACTCCAAGTTCTAAAATTTTAAACCACAAACTTTAATTATTATTAATAATTTCCTTATATAGTCCATATAATGTCTCTTGAACTAAAATATTCCATAAAAGAACATGAAACTAATGTTTGTTTACTTCGGCCGTACCCTTTTACATGTAACCATTTAAGGAATAAAGAATTGCAGAACTTTAGGATAGACTTGACCACACCCTATCCGAACTAATCAAAATAATATTTGAGAAGTAATTTCTAATGACTAATATTTATATTTTTTCAATTTCTACACTTTCAAACAACATTTTAAGACCTCTTTTTTTCATGTGGCGTGTGCTATGCATTTAAGACACGACCATTTTGTATCGCTCATCTTTTATTAAATTATTTGGCCACTGGCTCCAAAATTGATTCGTAATATTATCACAGACAAAGACAGTTAATAATGTAAATATCAACTAATAAACACTCCCCTCTCTGATCATTAGAAGAAATTAAGCGTTCTTTGAACACGGTATTAAGAAGCGGAGACAGAAGCAGAAATTGATTCCCCTCTTTTCGGATGTTTTCATTTCCTAAACATCTTTTCAAGAGAAACCTTATACACACTGACAATATTTGAGGAATCAGACCCAGCGTACAGATTGTCCTCCTCGTCAATAGAAAGGGAAATGACGTCTCTTGTTTCCACTCCCATGATGCAAAGCAGGTGCCCGTTATGGTTGATGACGTGAATGGCGGACGTCCAGTTGCACGCAATGATATGTCCATGAGAGTTCACGCACAGACCGTGAGGGACTTTCAGGTCGTACGTGAAGCGATGTTTTCCTGTTTTATCCACCACCACGATTCCAGCGTTATCCGACGTGCATACGTCACGGTTCACGTTTTCCACAATATACCTCGGCACGCTGTACAGGAGTTTGTTACGATCATCGTATTCTATCGTCTGCATCAGTTTCCCGAGCTTATTGAATCGTACGACTCTCCCGTGATCTAAATTCTCGTCTGTCATCCCAACGAGAATGTCGCCATTTTGGTGACTGCAGAAAATCGACCACTCCCACCATCCGCCGAACGTGATCTCCGTCACGAGCGGTTTGGAGCCGTGACCGAGCACGTGCCTCATCACGCAGCCGTGATCTAAGTAAAGGAGTTCACCCGTGTTGGTGACGGCGTGTTTCCCGCATTCATGGGACTGCGTGTTCAGCGTGTCTAAGACCTCACCCTGGGGGTTGACGAGAATGATGGTGCCCTCGGAGTCGCTGGCCCAAAGTAGGTCAGGGAGAACAAAGGTCAGGTGACAGATCTCGTGTAAGGTGGGCACGGGGATTTTTCTCTCCGGGGTCCTAATGTCTAGTGGGATAGCTGCAATGGAATTAACCACATGAAGATCAAGTTCGAATCTAGAAGGGATCAGGGAGTCTGTTCCTCCCTCCTGAAAATCTTACTTTATATTAATATTAATTTAACAATGTAGATTTACAGAAATATGTTTTAATTGAAGCCCTTCCCCATCCCCATCCAAGGCAAACTAAATCCTCTCTTGGACCCCAAGGATATTTTTATCCGCCCCCGAGGTTTAAAGCATATCAAACAGGAGATTGATTAATAATTGATAAATAATATTCAACCAATTATTTGTGTGAATGGAAAATATCATAATATGTCACGCGTAAATGTTTGATATGGATGAAAAATTTATTTGCAAAGGATCAGTGAAACTTTGAGTCCAAAAACATAAGACATGGTATGATCAAAGATTAAAGCTTACTACTTGGTTTGAGTTTGGCCTTGACTTCCGTGGCCTTCACCTCTTTGACCTCTACAATGACCTTTCCGTACTTCATGTCGATTCCGAGCCAGTTGTAACTGGAAGCAAAAAAATCAGACACGTCGTTCTTCAAAGTCTTCATTGTGCCTTCAGTAAGGCAGCTCTTGAGGTCAACTTCGGTCGAAAAGTCCGCCAGCAATGTGAAGTTGCCCTTGGGTCCGACCTTCAAACCTTTGAGGTGGTTCGTTTTTCGCATTTTTTGATACAGATGAAATATGGCTTTGATGACGTCATAGCTGACTTGATTGGGTGACCCTTTTTCGTCACGCAGTTCTTTTATCAGTTTGACTGATTTGTCTATTAGGTTTTTGAGTTTTGGTTTTTTCTTGCTTCCCCCGGTGGAATTGCTGTTTAACAGCTCAATGGTTTCGTCTGTAGTAGCAATGGGATCCGGCGTTGACTCTATGTATGTAACAGTGTCATGGAGGATCTCCCATAATGCCTTTTCTACCGCTTTTTCGACAGGAAGTATATATGCGTCTATTTTTAGGGTTGTCGTCTTTTTTTCTGCGAAATATTCAATGAAAACGAATCACATCTACTTTAAATAATACTAAACTGTTCTTCTACTACTTCATTCATAGCTTCTGCTACTACATGACTACGAGAGAGAGAGAGAGAGAGAGAGAGAGAGAGAGAGAGAGAGAGAGAGAGAGAGAGAGAGAGAGAGAGAGAGTTCTGAGAAGATAACAATGGAAAGAGAAATTGAGAAAGTATCATATTTTTATAAGTAAAACTCTGTGTTAATTCACCTATCCTATTCTCCGATGGCAAGGCAGCCATTTCTTCTGAGACCTTGTTGATGAAACTGACGGCCCGAGGGTCGAACTTTTGGAATATTTTATTGAGAATGCTGTAGCGGCCCACAGACAATAAGCCCCGCCTCTCCAGATAACTGAAGTCTGATCGTAGGCCTTTGTCCTCTTGGGCTGGCATGTTGCAGTAGCGCTTGAAGTGGGTCTTCCATGCGATGAAATTGTGGCCCTCCTTTCTGCTTCCGTCAAGAAACCGGTCGATGAGGGTTGTCATTAAATGACGGTGCAGGCTCTCCTTGGTACGTGGTGGGTGTGACCTGTGTTTAAAAAGGATATAGTGTTTAGATTGGATTATGATTCAAATTAAGTTGTTACGCTTTATTTGATTGGTCAAACAAATTTAACGTCACAGTGGCGGATGTGTGCTGTGTTAAAGGAAATGACGTCCTGATTGTATTGTGATTCAATACTGCATAGTTGTTACGCTTTATTTGATTGGTTTAAAGAATTAACTTCATAGTGATGTGTGTGAGCTGTAAGAAAGGAAGTATATTACTAAAACCGATTTGGTTTGACTTTTCCGATCGCGTCGCGTTCAACTTTTTCAGCTACGTCATACATAAACAATACCCGCACCTTAACCACAGTTTTTTTATTGGTGGATTCAGCTTACCGCTGATTGGCTGCTGGTTAACTAAGACTAAATTATGCACGGACAGAACAACAACATATCAGAGAATGAAAAATTCACATGGGTACTCGTGACTGTCGAAATTGGGCTATTTTTCGAAAGTGTACACTTGTGATAAAACAATACATACGGTACATAACATATGTGTATAAATTTGGGGTTAGAAAATATAAAGCTACAGTGCATACAATAATTACATGTACAAAAAAACTTTACGGCAATTTGCCGCGTATAAAAATAACACTATTTTTTAAAAATATTTACATCATACCATACCACATTTTGTGCAAATAATCCATTTAAATAATTCTTCATTTAGTTTACTACTGTTAATAATTGTAGCTTTACCCGCCCCAAACTTTCTGCTATTAAACAACCTTTAACCGTACTCGGAAAGCGGATCAAGAACTGTATTTTTTATGTATGTAAACAAACCAGTGTTCATGTATGGAGCGGGTGATCGGGGGTTCAGAGACAGGTAAAATAAAGTAATCTGCAGTAAATTGTTTGTGGATATTTTAGTACAGTCATTTAGGGTATTTCGGGTCACCCCGATTTTCGGGAGTCATCGGGGTTTTCCATACACAGTTCCCGTTAAACGTTACAGAAAAACGAAATATATTGCAGTCACGTCCATCAAGGTATGTTATATGCATTCACACAGTTACAAAGGAAAATATTGAAAATAGATGTCTTAATTAATACGTTGATTAATTGGCTTATGTGTCCCGACCAGAGAATTTTGCATGTCAAAAACGGAGACATCTTTTTTTCTTCGATCATGTGAAGTTTACGTTTGATAAAACATTACGTGTTATATACTGCTGGAAAGGAAATTTTATACGCTTTCTAATGCAACTAAACAAATTTTGGTTGCAATAAAATCTATCGAGGTAGTGGTGTATTCCTAGCCCCCTTCGGTTTAGGTTATTTCGGGTCATGTGCGTTTTTAGAGCCTCGCGTTTTCGTATGTCACATGTTGATGTTTACATTGTGCTTTTTCAATATTATCATGATTATAGCTTATTCGTATGTAGAAAATTTGTTATACTAAATTAAACAATATAAAAGTAATCATTTTATTAAGAAAAATCCATTTTTTGTATGTGTGTATTAAATAAGTTGCTGCGACCTGCAATTTTTTTTTCAATGACAATGTACATGTAGACAAGTGGTGAATAAACATACTAAGCCCCTACATACACATTGCTTATTTTCAGAAGAATGGGGAGAACCATTGCCCAGTTTTCCACCCTGGCCCCATATGCTGGAAAAAGGAGGAGGTGTTGTTATACCCTGCCAATACAAAGTGTGTCCCAAAAACTTCCATGCAGCATTGACTGTTATAGAGCAGCATATTGAAAATATGCCTGAAAAGTCTGTCATTAATGTCTCTGTGTCATAAATTGTGATTCTTTTATCAAAGTACATTTAACGAGGCTGGGGTGTCGTAGCATATTTATCTCCTATAAATGAAGAGCTATATATATACATGATATATAGAAAATATAGAAATTGGTAAACATTTTAGAAATTTCTCTTCATCAAATAATTGTTGACACATTTATAGACCATATCTTATTTTTTCAGCTAAATTTGATGGTTAATTAAATTTTTAAGACAACAACCCCCAGCCTCCTTAATAGAATGTGAAGTTGTTTTTATACATGTATGTCCAAAGTAGGACCTTTATTTTCAATGTAAAAGTTTACATACTAAGTTTGACATACTTAGTCTTAATATCATTTTAATTAAGATGCACATAAATTTGAATGTGAGAGAGAGAGAGAGAGAGAGAGAGAGAGAGAGAGAGAGAGAGAGAGAGCATGAATTTGCCAGACTTATGAGAGAGAGAGAGATATGCACATTTCCACTGAAAGTGAGGGGTGTTTTACAATGTAATACCAATGTGCTATATTATTACTATTATGTTTATTTTGTAAATCTATATACTTTTTATATGTTTATATTTTATATGAGTCCTAGCAGGACGAATTTACTTTTTTTTGTTACTGTATAATTTTTTTATAGCCTTTTACCATGTTTACATTCCTAGTCATTTTTCCGTTATTTAAAACCAGGTGTTTCCATTGTTATTTTTTTTCTTTGTTAAAAAGTCATTTTATTGAAATAAATAATGACATAAATGTTTGCCTCTGAATTAACAATCCAAAGGACATAATTCCATGGTCTTCAAGCTAGATCCGCCCCACATTACACACGGTCAATATAGTGTGTTGATATCAGCTTTCACCGTGAGCGATTTCCCCCACAAAAAATCATTTCTGTTGAAATAACAATTGGATATTAGCAAAACTAACTAATTTTGGTCATAAAACAACATTAAATGTAATTTTTGTTTTGTTTTGCACACGTTTATAAAGTGACCCGAAATAACCGGAAGTGACCCGCAGTTCCTTGAATTGAAGGTCTAAATAAAGCTCCCACTGCGGTCGTTTTATCAATGATAATCGCAATTTGGTTCGTAAGTCTTTTCAATCAAACAATAAACTTCTTAATAATGCCCAGGTTCATTAATAATATTCGTTTGTTTATTTAATTGCAGTAGAAATGTAAAAAGTGACCCGAAATACCCTAAATGACTGTATATATATTTACACCGAAAGTGATAGGGCAACAGAAGAGAAACGAATCGGACACTTGCCTAATGAAGACGCACATGTACAAACCTTCTTGCACTCTCCACTTCCGTCTCGTTCTTTCACACCATCGTTCAATACTTTTATTGACTGTCGATTGCCGATCGAAAGGTGTAGAAATCGAGGAATTCATACCTATCACTTTGACTGGCAAGTTAGTAGGTAATACATGTGCATTATACATTTACGGTATTTACATGAAATGAACGCTTAGCACATGCAACTTTTAAATATTATATTTTTTATAACGCCGTACTCTGGACCGTAGCTTGAGGCTATGGTTTAACGCCCGTTTACACAGAGAGAGAGAGAGAGAGAGAGAGAGAGAGAGAGAGAGAGAGAGAGAGAGAGAGAGAGTTTAGCACAGAATTTAAACATACGGGATAGTCGATTTTGAATGAATAATATTGGGGGGAAATAAACTGTTCTGAGAAATCCTTCAGCTCTGGCATTGCATAAGCGTATACTGATAACTCGGCCTAAAAATAGGAGTTAACCAATCATATAGTTTTCACACCGGCGGCGTGTATAATTTATGCATGACGTAGCTGACAGAAATGATCGTGACGCTATAGGAAAAGTCAAACCAAATCGGTTTTGATAATAATGCTTTCGGATTGTATTATGATTCAATACTGTTGATACGCCTCTTTGATCTCCTTACGAAGGAGATCTCTTTATAAAGATATAGCAAAATGTTCAAATCCCAGAACTAAAATATATGGATTATTTCTTTACTAAATGACAGTTTATAGATATAAAATCAAAGTACTGAAGTACTGTCGGGAGTTGATCTTATTGATTATAATCAATTTTAAAATTAACGATATGTTATTTTGCCTGGCAAGTAGTTTCTAATCTGTATTTGAATTTCGCACATTTCCGACAGGAATTTAGAGAAAACCCCGTATGAATCATGTTGTGTAATATTTAAAGATAGAATTTATTCCATCGAACTGTTTATCAGTAATCGAAATGTTTCTAAAAATTGTACACGTCTGGATCCAAGCAATATTGAACTCTAGTCTCGTTCAACCAGACGCTCGGCTGTCTCCGTTTATATCCGATAACCAAGAGAGATTCTCTGCTTGTCGGAGATTTACGGAGACTGTCGAGCGTCTGATTGAACGAGACTATATTTAATTAACTCTGGCGTAGGAATACATGCAACTACAAAAAACAATTAAATTGTTCGTACTATATAAAATCTGACTATTTTCAAGGTAGTTATAAATACGTTTCTTTTGAAAAACAATGGTACAGCATACAGTACATAAGATTTATTTATTATTTTCAAGATCTACGTCTTGTCAGTGGTGATGATTTGTGCTTAGGTCCAAACACTGTTTCACTTTCGGTTTGCCAGAGTAACTGCATAGGAGAGTTGATTAAAATCAACTCCCAAAAATCATATCTAATATAATTAGGGAGGAGGATCTGATGGTGGTGTTGTTGATCACCAACCCTCCTAAAGATTACATGTACTCATGCGCGGATCCATATATTTCAGGGGGGAGGGGGGGGGGGCTTCCTATCCTTATTTGAGTTTGCCATGGGCACATTTTTGGTAATTTTATAATGTAATTTTAAGAATGTGACCCCCCCCCCCGATCTGTGCATGTATGTACCTATCTCCACAAATAGAAACTAATACGTAACAAGTGCTTGATTTTTATGTCAAAGGTGCTATTAATGATATAGCTCTTTGAAGATCAGAAAAAACATAACAGGCTACAGTTAGTACAGGGGAAAGGCGGGAGTGGGGGGTCTATAATTTTTTTAGTTGAAAATATAATACTCGAAAATTGATATTTTTTTGATAAAAAAAGAAATTTGATGAGCTTATTATCTCCCCTATTTATTTTGATTTAGTGATTTCCCTACTTCGTATTGCTTGTAACGAATTTTTGGGGTTGGCGCAGCAACCCCCCCCCCCTTTCCACTGAACGTACTAGGTAATAACCGCTTTGATTATAAAGGAGATGGTAAAAATGCCAATGATATTTTCTTAGTTACGATTTATAACATTTATCATATGTAGGTCAAGATTTTTTTCTTCTTAACGGTCATTAAATAATTTTGCCTTTTAGGCAATGGAATTGAATGAATGCAAATCCAATATGGCGATATTTACAGAACCATTAAATCAATTCTGCAAGTGTTTGCCGAAAATAAACCGTATTAAATTCTCGTTAAAGCTATTACATATATTTCGAATAGGCCAGTGAAAATTTAGAAAATGAAATGTTTGCACTGTCTGTCTAATGTCTACAGAATATTTAAAAAAAAACTTTATTTCTCCTAAACATACACAAAGTTCTTATTCCCATTCTTAATATTTTGTAATTACTGACCATACAATCAAATAAATACTTACATGATTTTGTAGGCACATTACTTCATGCTAACTCTATATCAACTGCTTTAATTCGGGATTCCAAATGATATAAAAACGCCCTTTTATTCAGTTATATGAGACCGTTAGCTCACACGTTCAATAAACAACAAATATTTTGTTATAAATTCAATAGTTATCAGCAAAAACATCTTTCTACCAAATAATTCAGCCCTAATGAACAATTTATCTACTATCTTGTTTTCGGATCATGGAGATCCGGCGTCTCTTTAAGTCCGCCATTTTGTTTCCTTCAAATTTTAAGTTGAAGGTCGCGAATTAATGCTGGGAGTGCGCAACAGGTTTTTTTTCTTTGGGTCCCAAATCTGTAAAATTCCAGAGATAAGTGTTAAAGCCGTGTATGGTCTTTGAAAACAGTACCCGGATGTTCGATTCAGATGATATCTGTATAATTCAATAACTATTATTTTTTGTCCGTCTGCCAGGATAAATGCAAAAAATGGAGGCTATATTTCTCATTACGTGAATCTTGACGCAACAACAAGGGCGAATCCTTCTGTCTTATAACACAATGAGAACAAAAAGTATTTATATCGTTGACAGCTATACACAATGAATATCAAGGGGGTACTCTGGTGCATAAAAACAATTTACACATGCATGTTCAATAATAACTGTAGGCCTATAGATGTTAAATTAATAAAAAAAAAAAAATTGTAATTCAAGAACTGCTACCTGCAAAATCTTTGTTAGGGAAAATGCTTGATATAAATTTAGATATATAATATGACAGTAACTTAACAGTTCAAGGAAGGTTATGTTTTTATACCTGGTATATACGTGGGAAAGTTGATTAAAACTGGCTAGATCTGGTTTTGTCTAGCTTTGGCTATATTCATGAACACAATTCAAATATAGAATAGTTATACGAGAAAAAACAAACCCTTGTACATATATGTAAATAAATGTCTTAAAATTCACAATGCCAAGTATAACTTCAATCTGATATTAAATATTTTTAACTCTTATGACAGTGGCGTTATCCATACGCGGATCGGCGAATCGAGAAAATTTTTCCGGGTGAATTTGGGATTGTTTGTCGGGGGAGGGGTCCAAGGCCTTAATTTTTGTACTTTTACTGTATGTAATTTTCATTAAATTAGTTTAACTCAATCTCTAGATCTGCGCATGGCGTAATAACATGACGTATAAATAGATCAAACCACATTCTAGTCCAAGGCAAAATAAAACCGTACGTTTCTAGAGATAAGGTGGAGTAATTCTAACCTCTGACGCATTAAAACTGTGGATATTTAATTATTAAAGAGTATGACAGGTTAAACAGGAGGCCCAGGGGCCACATCGCTCACCTGAGCAACAATTGACTTAATTCTGATCAAATTTGCATTACAGTATCAAAATATCTTGACAACTAAGTACAGTAGATCTTGCTAAAAAAATTGAAAATCTGCCAAGTTTTATTCACCTCTTTTTTTTGGTAAATACCAAGCCCCATTTGTTGTTGTACCTGTAAGAAGATTTTTCTCTATTCCTATATACCCCCCCCCCCCCAATTTCATGGCCCCACTTTTCTCTAGGGAATCATAGTTTCATCAAACTTAAATCGGTGTTCTGCATAACGTGTGCTTTCACACTAGGTACTGAGTTTTGGACCGAAAACTTTCCCAGAATATTTCTAAAGATTTTTTCTATATATTCCTATGTAAAAATTCAAACCGCCATCAAGGCCCCACCCAACCACTAGGGACTGTGATTTTGCAAACTTGAATTTACACTACCCGAGGATGCCTATGCACAAGTTTAAGCTTTTCTGGCCAAATAGTCTTTAAAAAGAAAATTTTTAAAGATTTTCTCTATATATTCCCATGAAAAAATTCATCCCCCATTGTGGCCTCACCCTACCCCTGGACTATTATTTAAACAAACTTGAATCTATACGATCTGGGGATGCTTCCACTTAAATTTGGGCTTTCCTGGCCTAAAGGTTTTGAGAAGAAGATTTTTAAAGATTTTCTCTATATATTCCTATGTAAAACTTGATCCCCCAATTGTGGCCCAACCCACCCCCAGGTACTATGATTTGAAAAAACTTGAATCTACACTACCTGAGGATGCTTCCATTTAATTTGACCTTTTCTGGCCTGATAGTTTTTGAGAAGAAGATTTTTAAAGATTTTCTCTATATATTCCTATGTAAAACTTGATCCCCCCCTCTTATGGCCCCACCCTACCCCCAGGTACTATGATTTGAACAAACTTGAATCTACACTACCTGAGGATGCTTCCATTTTAATTTGACCTTTTCTGGCCTGATAGTTTTTTAGAAGAAGATTTTTAAAGATTTTCTCTATATATTCCTATGTAAAACTTGATCCCCCCATTGTGGCCCCACCCTACCCCCAGGGACTATGATTTGAACAAACTTGAATCTACACTACCTGAGGATGCTTCCAATTTAATTTGAACTTTTCTGGCCTGATAGTTTTTGAGAAGAAGATTTTTAAAGATTTTCTCTATATATTCCTATGTAAAACTTGATCCCCCCATTGTGGCCCCACCCTACCCCGGGGACCATGATTTGAACAAACTTGAATCTACACTATTTGAGGATGCTTTCATTTAATTTGAGCTTTTCTGGCCTGATAGTTTTTGAGAAGAAGATTTTTAAAGATTTTCTCTATATATTCCTATGTAAAAATTGATCCCCCTCTTGTGGCCCCACCCTACCCCCGGGGACCATGATTTGAACAAACTTGAATCTACACTACCTGAGGATGCCTCCACACAAGTTTAAGCTTTTCAGGCCGAATAGTTTTTGAGAAAAAGATTTTTGAAAAATACCAACAAATTTTCAATAATTCTCAATTATCTCCCCTTTAAAGAGGGCGTGGCCCTTCATTTGAACAAACTTGAATCCCCTTCACCTAGTGGTGATTTGTGCCAAATTTGGTTGAAATCTGCCCAGTGGCTCTTGAGAAGAAGATGAAAATGAGAAAAGTTTACAACAATGACGACGACGACGACAACGACAGACAACGGACAAATTGTGATCAGAAAAGCTCAATTGAGCGTTTGGCTCAGGTGAGCTAAAAATGCAGGTGAGGTGTATAATTTCGTGAATACCCCTCCCCTTAATTCCAGGTAAATCAACATCAAAAGGGTAGTGTTAAAAGAATTTTCAGATTGTTATCGGTCAATCCTGCACACAATCTCAGAGAAAATATTTCAACATTTTGACGTGATAAAGATTAAGAAATTAAGTTGAAAGCAGAGAGAGAGAGAGAGAGAGAGAGAGAGAGAGAGAGAGAGAGAGAGAGAGAGAGAGAGAGAGAGAGAGAGAGAGAGAGAGAGAGACATCTTAATTGGTAAAAAATAATCCATTAGGAGTAGAATAACTTTTTATCAGGAAATTGAGAATAAAACAGCCCACATTTTCCCTAACTCCTTTACTTAACCTATCAATGAACACTTAATTAAGTTGGAGGGCTTAAGTTGTGACAGCCCCCCCCCCCCCCCCCCTCTTTCACGCTTAACTGTTCTTGAATTTGCGATCGAAGATAGCAATGTGTTCGATAGTTTTGATTTGATTGATTTTCATTTTCGAACTCGGAAGTTATCACTCCAGATATCGTATAAACAATACAGCATAATTGAGCATATGAGGAATTCGAACCTTCATTAAAGAACAAACATTAGCATAAACATTGTTGAATAGTGAGATAAATAACCTTTCATAATTATTTACTTATTTTTATTTTTCCCTAGGGACCGGGGAGGGAGGCCCGGGGGATAATTTCGTTTGTCGGAAGAAGGGGAGGGGGTTATAGGGATAATTTTTTTTGCGGGGGATAACTTTTTTATTGGTTATTTGTATAAAAAAAAATAAGAAGAATTTATAGGCAAACATTGTAAAATCTAATAATCTGAAAACGGTGATTTCCTTTTGAGTAAGATTAACTTTCATTTATACTGTTAATGTATGAAAAATGCCCGAAACGTTCCGTTTGCCTTAGAGGACGGAAAGGTTGGAGTGTTCCGAAGCATTCCGCATTAATTCGATCCCCCACAAGGATCATGTTTTGATTGACCGAGCACCTGATCCAGTGTAGGTGTGTGTGTGCCGTCACACTATGTGTGTTTGAACACGTAGTCCGTATCATTTAAAAAAAAAAAAAAAGTGGAGGTTTATCCCTTTAAAGATACAACTCAAAGTGGCATGACGCAACTCTACACCCCCTTTTCCTCCACACGAAAAAATGAGAATTTCTGAAGCCAATGATTTCTTAAATTCGGAAAAAACCAATAAAAATTGTTTGGAAAGAGGCTGGCTACTCAACAGACCATTTCTATTCTACCACCAACCAAATCTACCTTAAAAATCTAAATATATTTAGTGATTTTATCTTAGAGTTATCTCTTTTTGGTTTACATTGTTCAAAAGGGTATTAAATTATAGTAATTCAATCTCGGTTCTAAAATTACTTAAAAGCGTGTTGGAAAAATCTTGCTTCAATATTCAATCAAGTTTTCAATATTCAATTTAAAAGTGTAAAATCATATTTATATTGTGTTGTGGGAAAAAATTAAGATTGATATGTGGCATGTCAACAGCTGGTCAACCCGAATTTTCTCGTAGAGTAACAGACCTGCATATATCAATAAACGTGTACATGTATTAATATCTAATGATCTAGATTTTTAATTGCTTTCATATACAGCCGGTGTAAAAAACCCCGTTAAAACTGAGTTTAAAGTCTCTCTCTCTCTCTCTCTCTCTCTCTCTCTCTCTCTCTCTCTCTCTCTCTCTCTCTCTCTCTCTCTCAAGTTAAAAAAAAAATTGATTCACCTACTTTAATATTAATATCGTAAGCAGCCTGATTTAACTTTAACCATTTAATCGGATAGTAAAGTAAATCAATTATGAGGATGGCTCAAAATGTGTCACTTCAGTTAATAATTTAATGAATATATATAGGGATATATACCATTTTTGATTCACCATGCCCAGTAAATCAATTAGCTACTTGCAAATCTTATTATTACAAGAAATTCGTGTCCATATATATAATTTTTTTGTATTCATACATGTTTTCTTTTTCGACCTCCCAATTAGTATTACCTGTACATACAGTTAAGTTTAGGAATCTTTGATTTTAAACTTTTAATGTTACACTTAGTTCTGACCATAATTAATGTTTACCCTACCCTATACCAGCCACATTTCACGTTGTCCTTACGTAATCTTTATATCAAAAATGATCATAAGCTTAATTGTCAAAGAGATGATCCAGGCTTTTAGCGCTTTAAACAGAATCCATTGAAACTAAATACAGAAAAAGGGTATTAAATTTACTAAAAAATATATATACTTAATATATATAAATCCTTTAACTTGTCAATTTATCCTTGCCCCATGACCCAAATTCTTAACTTAATTACACTTTTCTATTTCGGTCACAATAGTTGTTTAAAAAGAACGATTCAAAGATGTTTCACGCTATTTAAATTCATCAAGACGGACTGTAAGCTGACAATGTAACTGTTTCACAATCTTATAATTCAAGCGCATTTTTTAGCATGGTCAACGAGACAGCACAATGGGGACACGCGATTGGGTGCTGGGAAACCGTGTAATCTATTAGGTGGGTCACGAATACAGGTACATACTCAAACTATGGTTTTACACAGGTGAAGTCACTTCAACCGATAACCTGGAAGCTAGAGTAATTACACTTTGTAGTAGGTAAGTCACGAATAAGTCTCTCTCTCTCTCTCTCTCTCTCTCTCTCTCTCTCTCTCTCTCTTCGCACGCGCTCATTCTAATTTAAGGTTCAAGTGAGATACAGATAAGGCGATAAAAAATGTAATCAGCGTCTTTTCTTTATTTTCTCTTGGACATCCAGTATTTCCTCCTGCTCTCATTTTCTCTCTCTCTTTATCTCATGAATATTCTCTCTCTCTCTCTCTCTCTCTCTCTCTCTCTCTCTCTCTCTCTCTCTCTCTCCGATTTTTAAGAATATTTGAAGCTCAGTGCTCAGTGGAGCCACAGTTTGATAATTTATCGATACGATTTTTGTAATCTCTATTTCAAAATCCCTCTGTCTCTCCCCCACTCTATGAATTTTTCAGTCCGACGTAGTATTGTATCTAGTAAACAATGAAAGAACACAAATTAAAGACATTCCGTTCGGGACCTGAGTGTCAAAAGATTTAAAGATAAAATCATAAATGTCAGGCCAGTCACCAATCTTGAGTAAATTTGTTCCATCACAATCTGAAATTCGTATCTCTAATATAGGAACACGTGTCTCATTATCTCCTTTTAGACTACCGATTGCAAAGGATAATATACCTGTAACGACTTCGTAGGCGAACCATTCTTTATTCAATGAATTTCGATCTTTAGATTTGAGATTTAGGTCACTTGTAAATTGAACCTCTCAAAAAATGGCTCTCCCTGTAGAAAGTGCATGCATGCGTAAACTCCCAATATATATATATGCAGTTCAGGGTAATTCTAACCTGCTGCATACTCCATCAACAATGGGAACAAACAATTTGGTAATCTTCTTTCTCTCTGTCCATCCGCCTCTCTCTCTCTCTCTCTCTCTCTCTCTCTCTCTCTCTCATCTATTGATCGATTAAGCCTGTGTAACACGCCTTGCTCGTTAATAATAAATCTTTCCCGAAGTGCAACAGGTCTCTGACTCTGGTATCGATCGAATTGTGTACAGCGGTTGATTCTCATCAACTTCAACTGAGAACCACGACAATAGGTACCTTTGCTCTGTTTTATCAAAGAAATGTGTCCCGACAATAGGTACCTTTGCTCTGTTTTATCAAAGAAATGTGTCGAAAAAATACGGTCGCTTATTGATAAATAAGGAACAAGTTTTCGGGTGATTGGACATTTATTCTTCTTAAACAAGGTAAGGATGTAAAGCCCTGGTCATCTGATTAGGGGACTTTTGTCCTTTAACAGTGCTCAGCTGAATGCTAATTGTCTAAAGTCGCCACCGTCGGTTTTACATGATGTAGCAGGTGCCCGATTTTCTGAGCTGGATACATTGTTTGGCTTCATATTGATATTGTGTTAAAACATGTAAAGAGATGGACCTGTTAAACAAAACTGTTGAGAGAGAGAGAGAGAGAGAGAGAGAGAGAGAGAGAGAGAGAGAGAGAGAGAGAGAGAGAGAGATTGCTTTGTGTCACGAAATGAATGAAACTTCATCTCATGGGAACTTTAGTTGAATATATTTCAGAAACAGACCAAAAGTGTAAAATGAATAAGAGAGAGAGAGAGAGAGAGAGAGAGAGAAGAGGGGGAATCTCGCCAATAATTTGTGAAAATTCATTTGATACCAGAAAAAAAACCCGACTGGTTTTGTTGTGAAGTGGCAAACGTCAGTGATAATGTTCTGAAACGACGAGGTTATTATTTTTTTTTTATCAAAGAAAATGTTTTTACAAAAAAATGCTGTTCTTTAATCGCTGGCTGTGTAATGGGGAGAGGTTAGATTCTTATTAATTTGAAAAAAATCAAGTCGGTCTCAAATTCTATTTATATAAAAAACTAAGAGTCATGAATATTTTCTCCAGACAGATCGCTTTTTTAAAGAAAGAATACATTGAGCTATTGATACGACAGGTCTAAGACGCATAATACTGCATTGTATGGCAGCAAATTAGAATGCATTCTAGACACAGCTGAGTGACTTTGTACGAAGTGTCCACAAGTGCTTGAAGACATGACACTCCCCCCCCCCCCCCCGATTAAGACCCCAGAAGTAGTCAACTTTTTCTGTTGATGGAAATGTCATTTTGCAGCTTGGTCATAATACATTCTATAACATTTAAAGGCTGATTTTTTTTTAAATATATGCAATAGTACTCAGTAAAAACAAAAAAAAAACGGATGCCGTAAATCAATATTAGATATACAATTGTGATTTTTATCAACATGCGAGCTATCACTGCTGAACTAAACAGTTTACTCAGTGTTCAATTTTATTTAACAGAAGAGATATAAAAAAAATAATTTAGCAGTCTTTTTCGATATTAGGTATATTTCCACACAAAAAAACTGACGGCCCTGTTCTGAACATATTTCTAATACCTGCAACACCCCCCCCCCAAAAAAAAAACAAACAAAAAAACAACAACCCTACCCCCCAAAAAAGTAACCAAACATACCCAAAAAAAACCCCAACAAAACAAAACAACCCCCAACCCCGACCCCCCCCTAAAAATAAAATAAAAATAACAACAACAAAAAACAAAATGACACCCAAAACAAACAAAAACTTTAATTTACCGATTTTCATGTACTCGTATATCATGAATTTGTTATTTCCTTTATTCCTATTGCATTCGCTATAGGGTTAAAAGTTTTAATTTTCCATCGGAATTCCAAATAATATTACGCATGAACATGACTACTCCAGACCTCATTTGCTCTCCATTGTTCAGTTTTAAGATCCTTTTCCCGCTTGTTTTGAACCTTATTTACACAAGGAATCTGAACTCGTAATCAAAGATCTTGTTCTTGCGTTATACAATCTCTGCGCTTTGAAGATCACAGACTATCTACTATTTTTAAGTAGAGTGGGGTGGGTCTTGTTTCTACATATCCGAAATTCTAGTTAAACCCTGACAGTATCTCTTATTAATGAAGGATTTATTTTGTATACCCCCCCCCCCCCTAAAAAAAAGAAGCAAATCAACAAAAAACCCCAGATATAATTCGACGGCTGTTTGGGCTGAAAATTATCTGGTGTTTTTTTTTTCAAATATTGATTTTGCAACTGGCATATTCGTTTATCGTAATTTAATAAAACATTGTCTGTATATTTCAATAATTATTTATTGATTGACTGGGCTGTTAAAAAGCTAGAATATCAGACTTCATGTAACAGGTTGATATCAAATGTCAGACCGGTTTCATAGGAGCCAGGAGGGGGGGGGGGGGTGTCTACATGGCTTACATGAAGCCCCCCACCCCCCCCCCCCCAAACTTTTTTTGCCGAGTCAGACATAACATAAGCATTTTTTTTATCTGCTTGTAAAATGTTTTGGAGATGTCTAGCCCCCCCCCCCCCCCTTCAATTTGCTTCCGACGCCATTTGGTATGATATCGGTCTGATGTCGGCCTCACTGATTAAGGATTGCCAAAAGTGAATAACAAGTCTGCTAAGGACAAAGGTACGGATATAGCCGCAATGTTTCAAATTTACTCTGGTATCATATTTGTCAATGTCGCTTCCGGGGGAAAATACCCGTGTATCAACATAATGAGCAAACATACAAAAGATAATTACTCAGACTGCAAGGTAGAAGATTTTTACGCTGTTTTATTACCCTATAAATATAATATAATTAACAATAAGTTTTGACCTTATACTTACATTTATTTATAAATCGGTTATAAGTATCGATACCGTGGGACTTCATGTAACAGGTTGATATAAAATGTTAGACCGGTCTCATAGGAGTCGGAACGGGGGGGGGGGCTTACATTTAGCCCCTCCTCTACTTTTATTTTTGCCGATTCAGACATAACATAAGCATTTTTTTATTTGCTTGTAAAATGTTTTGAAGAGGTCTGGCTATAGCCCCCCCCCCCCTTCAATTTGCTTCCGACGCCATTTGGTATGATATGGGTCTGATGTTGGCCTCACTGATTTAGGATCGCCAAACGTAAATAACAAGTCTGCTAAGGACAAAAGAGATAGTCGCAATGTTTCGACATTTACTCTGATATTTATCAATGGCGCTTCCGGGGGGAATACATGTGTATCAACATAGAGTGCTAACGTTAAGAGCTTAATTTAATTCTACAAATTCTTGTAAGGTCAGCAAATGATGTAAATTATGGATGGGGGGAGGCTTTGACAGTTCTCCCTGCTATCTTTCATACCTTATCGCTTAAATTGTGGGACTTGGCATATTTGGTTCCAATTAAATTTTAGATTATAAACAGGCTAGGCATTTTCACATTAATCTTTGTTTTAACTTTTAATAACCTCCATCCCGTCCGTGGGAATTTGACATTTAATTTCTATTTAAAAGATATTGTATAAGAAATTCTGTCAGTCTTTGTTCAACCTCGCATTGATACACTCATGGAATAAACTGATGTGAAATCATTCGATTGTGTTCAGTTTTTGCGTGTAACAATAATGAATCGGACTGCAAGGTAGAACATTTTTACAATTTTTTTAAATAATAAGTTTCGATCTTATACGCTTGAAATCTCAAGTTCTGTCTTTGCCTTTTACTTTTTACACTGTTGTTAGTCTAATGATAATAAGTATTGATCATGTATTTTTTTAAAGAAATACTATCTCCCTGAATAAAATATTTAGAGGTGAAGCGACCCGAGCTAATTTTTGTGTTTGACAGTCTCGAGTTGGTTTTGGAGTACGTGGTATAATGTAACATCTGATTCAGCCATTTTAAAAATAATCCGGGTTACTAATTTATAACTACAACAGATGTTCACCTTAGACTAATTCGAAGCCTTGAGCGTGGCAATAGCAACCAATCGCAACCTCTCGGGCCTTTCGTTGGCGTCCATGTTACCCCCCACCTCCTCTTACTAATTAACAATTAAGAACAACTTATCATTTTCTGTTATTTGAGCCAAACTTGATTATATTCATTGATATTAATCCCTAAAATATACATCAGAAGAGACAACTATGTGTAGATTTGTCTAGACATTTAATGAGATAAATTGTAACAACTACTAACACCATTATGTAGAAAAGGGAGGTGTTTTCCCTAGCTCTGCCGAAAAGGCGCGATAATTTGCGAACGTAGCACATTGTAAGTCACTTAAGACGAGAAGTTCCGAATGCGGAATATTAGAAATGTATGACAAAGAATGGAAGAAAATCAAATTAGTCAGACAATATAAGGAACACTTAAAGGTTTCACAGCTAATTTAAGTGGAATGGATGGTAGTGGCCATTTTTAGAGTATTCTTATCTTCTTAAGAAGAAGAGCGCTGTATAACGATATAAAGGAAACTACTCAAATTCCGAAGTCAACAAATTTGCTTTTAGTGGCCATTTTTAGAGTATACTTATCTTCTTAAGAAGAAGAGCGCTGTATAACGATATAAAGGAAACTACTCAAATTTGCTTTTTTTCTCTCCATTAAGAACAATTTTATGGCTTCAGACATCGTATCAAAAATTTTGATAAAGTTTTGAAGGATAATTTGTTGACTACCTGGCTTTTCGGTATGGTTTGGGCAGCTCGAGGTTTCAATACATGTCCAAATTACAGGTCAATCGCAAAATCAACCGAAACTTCTCCGGCCTTTCCGGTAAAACTCGGAAACAAGAGAGAGAGAGAGAGAGAGAGAGAGAGAGAGAGAGAGAGAGAGAGAGAGAGCATACAAATACTCTCCAGCCCTAAAAAAACATTTTCTTAAGTGATTCATTTCCTTGTAAATTCGTTTCCTTATAAAAACGCTTACATGTATATCACTAAATCTAAATTGTTTGCTTTTAGTGAATTAATTAAAATTAAGATACCCAACCGGTGTTGTACATTATAAGTTTCTTCCGTGTCAAGTGACGTGAATCGATGTATGTCATCCCATTTCCTAGTACTTTGTACTCCCTTCTTAGTCATGTACATGCACTTAACACATTTAAAATTAATTCAGTGGCGTTGTATTGGAGGAAACATAAACAACATTTTTTTCTCTCACTTAAGGATTTTGGATCTGAAGATGTAACTGGAGATTTCACGTGTCATCGATGACTAGATGAATTGGAAGGGCTCGCTAGCTGTTAAATGAGGAGTCACTACAAAATGTAGTACGTTCTAAGTAAGTACACAAGACAGTACTTATACATACCATACTAATGCAAATATCGCTAAATTAGAAACACTTCCTTTTTAAATGAAATTAAATTGAAGATGAGTTCTTCCGTTTAAGTTTTCCTCAGAATATTACTTTTTCGCAGGGTCCTGACGTCAAAAAAATCTTTTAATACTTACAATGTAGATCTATAGATTCCTGTGCATTGTGCAACATGGTACATGTATAATATGTATAATGGAGAGCTAAATATGTGTGTATTAACAACCATAAAACCAGCTTTTGTTATTTCAGACCTAGATTCTAACGTTTATTTTTAAATGGTTATGCCTTTTTAATTTTGTCGTTGAGTTTTAAACGTTGGTTATTATTGTTTTATGTTAAGAAGAAGAGTATACAATTCAGTGATAACTGCCCCCCCCCCTTCCCTTGTTACAACTTACAATCGGTACATCCGCCACTTATATACAACCGGAAAAAGGAAGGAAAATTATTTAACACTCTATCCTTTTTTCATTACAGCCGATGTCCTGGTTAGTAAAACATCTCCTCCATGACGCAATGGATGTTCTAAGCTGACGAAAGTAAAAACATGGCGTTCAATTTGTGGCGCCGTTTGAGGCGTTTTTTCTGTACACCGTGTGGGATGTTGAACTTTGTTTACGTTCTTGCCACGTCCTCAGTTCTTCTTTTAATGCACCTGATGTACATCAACAACAACCTGAAAAGTTTAGTCCCCATCGTCAAGACCGTCAACACGGATATAAAACGTGTGCTTTATTTCCAGACTTCCAATCTTGCCACTAAAGCGCCAACCCATTCGATTAACATCGTCAAAACCGATTGGATTTCCGCACAAAACCGGACGTTAGTGTCTAAACGCCCGGATGTGTGCGATTCGTGCTTTCCGCATCATTACACTTATATTTTGGATAACGAGGAAATATGCAGTGTCGGGGCCGATAAAAGAGATGTCAAGGTCATCGTGCTCATTTCTACAACTCATGTAAACACAGCCAGGAGGAAGGCGCTCCGAGAAACATGGCTGACGCATACGAGATCGAATACAGGTGACGTCAGGTACGCCTTCCTGCTCGGGGCGACGTCAAACAACGCGGATCAGGTTGCCTTGGAAACGGAGAGCGCCACCTATCGTGACATCATTCAAGAAGACTTCGTAGATAGTTATAATAATTTGACCTTGAAAACAATGATGGCCTTCAAGTGGGCAAGTCTCAAGTGCAAGGTCGCCAAATTCTTCATGAAAACAGATGACGACATGTTTGTGAATTTGAATTCCTTGAAGGATGCAGTGACGAAATATAGTTCTGTGCTAGAGAAAGGTATCGGGGGATACTGTAACCTCAGCCGCGAGCCAATCAGGTCCAAAACCGAAAAGTGGTCAGTGACCTACGAAATGTACCCCAATAAGTTGTATCCGCCATATTGTTCCGGTACGGGTTACGTGACTAGTATGAACGTCGTGGAGAAAGTGTATAAAGTCTCTAAGGACGTCCCGTTCATTTATCTAGAGGACGTGTATGTGTCTCTGTGTTTGAATAGACTCGGGTTAAACGCCACGCACCTGCCGGGATTTCACGCCGCCCTCCAGAAAATCGGATGTGAGTACCAATCGAAAAAGTTAGTGACGTCACACCGACTGACCCCTAAAATGTTGCATGAAGCGTGGAATTTGAAAAATTGTAGCAAGAAAGCGTGAGCATATCGGTGCGTGTGATTTTTAATGCATTTCAACAAAAAAATTTGACATTTACTCAGGGATATATGTATATTTGATGATCATGAACAAATGAAGTTTGAAGTTCTTTTCCATTGTTATTTATGATACCGTATTATCTTAAAATTAAATTTTATTGCTATATGCAGCTAGTCTAAAACAATCTGATTAAAATCAGATCCACGATCTGCTCATTGTTTTTCTATATTCGCTATGTACAATCAGATTGCAGTCTAAATCAAAAATATTCTATATGGAATCATCATAATTATGCAATAACAAATCCTCATGTTTATACCTCACATTTTTCTTTTCAATCGCAATTTAGGGGCCTTTTTCTAAACTGTCAACGGATATTTAAAACAACATTGAAGCGGTGGTCATATCAGCTATTTCTTTCTTTATGTATTTTAACAATCAATGTTTATACAAAACATTGTGGTTAACGTCATGTTAATGTGATTAAACATAAGAAACAAGGGCGAGGCAACTCTACAATGTAGATGTAAATACTGTCAGAAACAAGTCAAAGAGGTATAACCGCTTTTCAAATTATTTCGTTTTACCAGTGCTTGAATGGAAAGTACCTTTTGGTAAAAATAGATACTAGTATAAGTATCTGACGCTATGTAATTTCCGAAATTTAGGTACTGATTTTATATAACTGAGCTGTGATCACTGATTGTATTCTTTAGTCTCATAGCACAGCATATTTATATCCTCGGATAAAACAGTGCATCAATTTTTCATTAAATTAAAATTATAATATCATGGGACGGCTTTCGAGTCCATGTACTATATATATATATATATATATATATATATATATATATATATATATATATATATATATATATATATATATATATATATAATATGCATGATTACAAAGTTCGCCAGTTGGCAAAAATTGATTTTTTCATTGAAATGTATGTGTGTCGTCGCTTTTTAGCCATTATATACGCTCTTTGTCAGGATTTTAAATGATACATGGAACAGGTTTAAATTATGTTATTAAGTTCGCTTCTGTGGCTAAAAATCGAACCATTTTAAGGTACCCCACTACACCTACACTTATACTTTTTAAGACACTACGTCACAAGATGGCGATTTAAATGTTTTAATAATTTTAAAAACTGTTTATATCGTTCAATTGGGTTGTGTATTGTCTTATCTCAGTGGTTAAAGTATTGGGCTTCTGAACCGCAGATCGTGAGTTCGAATCCGCCTGGAGATTTTCTTCATGTTAATTGCATTTAAAAATGCATTTAAAAATGTAATTTTTCATCCAAAATTGCACATATTTTGCCCATTAGAATCCATTATGATATCTATCATAATCAAGTTATTTTCTGCAGATTTGAGAAAATATTTCACGTTGTAGTGAGCCACCTTACCAAGATCTTGGACTTTCAGTAGGATGTAACTATCTTTTACGTGTGTCAAAACAAATTAAAAACAACGCTGGTTTCAAGTGAAATATACAAAGATTACGTAATCTCACCTCAAAACCCAGACCAGACAAATCTTGTTGATTTCAATGAGCCATGGCTGAGTGGCCAGCAATGAAATAGACATGACTACGTCATATTGCTGTTTGACAAAACTACTCAAAGTCCGAGCTCCGTTTAAAAATGATTCTATAGTGCCAGAAACTTTGTCAAGAAAACTTTTAATGAAAAGATATGATTCAACGGTTATATCTCAGAAGTACTAATTGGTTTTGTACATTTGAACATTTCATTTCATCGTACAATAATAAATATTCCAAATGCCTTTGGACGTTTAATTGTGTTCATAAGCCGTGATCAGGTTTGACGAGTTACAGAACTAATCTAATCCAGTTGTTCCCCGGGGTCAACCCAAAGGTCAAAAGGGAAAAAAATAAACTTTTTGCGTGGACCCTGAGGTCCACGCAGAAAATATATAAGCGAGATTAAACCGGATGCTATGGGAAAAATTCAGCCTGCGCATTAGCTAGCCTGGTTCCTGTACGTACGTAATGAGTAGCTCAGGGAACCAGGCTAGCACGCGTTTATCTGAATCGGGATCGGGATTCCATGCCATATGCACATATAAGTTCAAAGGCGCTGTAAATGTAAAGTTTTCGGTAAACAGTACAGAAACAAAGAATTCCTTTGAAAGAAATCATCAGCATTTGATATGAACTATCATTATTATGAAATAAGTTGATGTTATGCCGAAACTACAACAGGCATCAAATAGCATAATTTGCAATGTTTTGTTGTTTTCCAAATACACATGTAGCTTAACTTAACTTTTATAGTAGGCCGTAAGGCGAGGCTAGAGTACTTCCCGATTAAAATTTTTTTTAAGCATTTAAGTATGATTGGATAATTTTGTGTCTGTATATAATAGATGATTGAATAATTATGTCACTCTATAAAAGTTAAGATCTCAAGAAAAATGCATCAAAATATGAAATCAATTTACACAAAGCTGTTACTGCATAGCTAACAAAGTAGTGCGAAGCGTAATGTGTGCGCAAATAGTAGAACTCGCCGAATGCCTGATACTTTACATGCAATCTTCATTGATATAGATCATAATTATTTTAGAAGTATGAACCCTTTAAATTCTGAGATGAAAAGTCAGGGCTATACAAATTTATAGTGGTTAAAAGTAGGCGGCTAGAGTCGGTGGAATATCTGATAATCTTAAGGCTTTTACGTTTTCGTTGGAAACTCATGCATTTGGTCCACGTATTGCAGTCCTTTTTTAAAGGACAGCAACTTGTTCCTTCTTTATGCTACCAAATATTTGGGCGTCCTGTGTTAAAATCTCTTTAATTTTGATTTATTCCTTCGATGTGTGGGTTGCCTCATCCTGGGGCAATCAAAATACACAAGAAAAAGGGAATTTTATTGTCAAATTGTAGCCGGTGTTTTATAAAGGAAAACAAGTCCGGTTGTGGGTTATCTCACTTTATTGCCTGACCCCAGGACTATATTATATATGGGATCAGCCCTACAATAATCAACATAAATATTAATATACAATATGACAAACAATAATTTCATTTGCACGCTAACATGTATTTGTTATATAAGTAAAACACACAGTCCCACAGCCTCTAACATTGGTAATAAAATAATTACGTTTATGTTATTGAACTTGATAATTTAAAATGGATATCAGCAACTTTATACTCAGTTACTTGCTATAATTGGCTATAAAATAGTTCTCTAGAATTACATATAATATAAATGTAATAATGTGCATATCTAAGGATATCGTACCGATTTATGGAATCGAGCTGAATCTAATCTAACTATATCTGGGCAATGTAGCTGTCACATATACAGTACCTGGAACAGTGCCGTATTTCAATTAAAAAGTACATGAAATATTAGAGGATAGAATACAGCGTTACAAGTAAACTTCAACATTACGTTTTCATTATTTATAAAGTAAAATTATCAGAATACTAAATTAATATATACGTAAGGCAGACTATAAAAATATTCATTCATTCACTCATTCAAAAGAGGAAATATTAGTAGGAGATAAAAACTACTTACTGTGCGTTCTGTATGAAACTATTTATATGTACGTAAGTGGCTAGAATATGCTCTGCCTACGCCCTGAGCCGTAACTGGTCTGGTCACTCTCAGAACCTGTTAACTGGTTTTTATAAAATGCACGATCCGTCAAAGTGGCTAGGCCAATCAAATGCGTTGATATTTTTACATACAACTGTCTCGTCGATCAGGTCGTTTAGTTATTAATAGTAACATGCAATAGAAGAAGATGAATATAGTATGAAATGATGATTTGATGAAAACAACATGAACATGAACACATATTTTATTTTATTTAAACACACATATTGATCTTTTGATTTAATAAACAAACACACGCAAAATCAACACTACCACAAAATGACAAAGTCATAAACCTTTTAACTATCTTTAAACTACTTTAAGATCTTCTGTGAGAAACCCTAAATATGGCGATCAAGGGACATCACTTTTGTAAAGTGTGGATTGGTCTATTGAAAACTGAATGTCAGAGATTTTCAATGAAAACATATGAAGAAATATACAGAACTTCAAAGTAAATATTTAATTATATTCATATAAAATTAAATTTCAACCTTCAAAAGTACAATTTTTTGAAAAAAACCCTACTTTATCATATAAACAGGCACACAGATATTTTAGGTACATGTATATATTTTACAATCTTAAAAAAAAAGTTTGATATTAGAAAATAATTTGCAAATTTTTACAATCTATTTCAGTGCATAGATTTTTGGTCATTTTTTAGTCATTTCATTATAATTTTTAAATTTTGATTACAAAAATATCTATGACCTGGCGAAAATCGTTACAAATTTATTTATTTTCTTCAAAAAGTACAAATTACTAGTAGACATGATTGTACATAACTCTTGTTCCTATTTCTTTTTTCATACAATAAAATATGTTCAAATAAATTCAATCTAATTTCATGGTTTATTGATATCACTATGTTGGCATACAGTCAAAAGGAAATCAAATGACAGACAAAACAATATTATAACATAAAGTCCATAGCATGCAAGACAATTTTGTAAAAACAGCGTCAAAACATGTACGTGGAATACGCACGTATCATTACACTTATTAGTACAGTGTAGTATACACATACGTATTGTACATACTAGTGTAGGTACTGTATGCAGTCACAATACACACACTACCCACAATGCTCATAGATTATAACAATAGTCTGTCCCATGTTATTGCTTCCATCCTTTTTTGATTATTTCTAATAAAAATACATATACATGTGAAAGAAATACAATACAGTTGAGATCGATAAAGGGGGAAAATATCCAAGATATCTTCATTGAACAATTATCATTTTTTACTCATAATAGTTCACAGGAACGAAAACAAATTTCTTACGGAGATTTATAATGGGAAATGTTTACATCTTCTCTTCATTTTGAAGTACTCGGGATACCTCGCGCAATTTTTCAATGTTATCATCCGGGCTTATTAATGGCTAATGCAATGCAAAATCCCGTAGTCTTTCTATTTTTGGATGTGTATTGAAACCTGAACCGGTAGAAGGAGCGTTTTAAAACAGATAATCTGGACATTTTTCATATTAGCGGATGAACGTGGTTTGATCACAAAGGTATTTATGATTATCGAAATATCAAGCAAAAAATGATGGAAGCAAAAACTCGGGACAGAGTAGAAGTACAAGATCCTTTAGAATGCATTTTAAGAGATAATAATAATACATTGTCATGTCAATCAGAAATTGCTTTTAAATATTGATTATGATCAACCAAATATTTTTAAAAACTTACACCTTCTATTCAAGGATAATTACCAAGTACCAGATATGTTTCACCTTTAGTAGATACATGTACTAAATATCATAGATTCCATGATTCAATCATTTGTGATTATGTACTTCTCATGTTGATACATTCCAAATCAATAAAATGCATCTGCAAGAAGAATCATTTTTAAAATCTCAATGGAAAAGGTATAATTAAGCAGTATCAACTAATACTTTTCACACAATTCATTGGACGTAATTGAATTCTGATAGCTAGCCATATCATTTTATCTATTCCCCATACCTAACAACATCATCTCTTTCGGCTCATCAAATAACGCTCATAAAAAAACTCGAATAACTCATAATTTATTATGACCCATATCTGAAGAATAAATCTTAAATTAACAGTTAAATATTAATGTAGCTTTCACTTTGTCTCGCAGAGCTAAAGTATATCTTAAAATGAAATGAAATAAAAAAAAATCACCGATCTGTTATTCAATGGACAGCTTTTGTTAATCATAAAAAAACTTTTAAAATTGCATCATATTAGCTTCCACACGTCAAAACATTTAAAGGTGTAAAGATCTTCATTATACTTCCGGCATGTATAAATTTCAGACATTCAGAATTTTTAACGGAGTCCGATGAGTACAGATAACATGACAAAATAAACTAGGAAATAGTAAACCAGTAAAATGCTTTCTTTGGTAATTCATGCGGGATATGATGGTAGCGACTTTGCAAAAAAAAGAAAAATAATTCTGCAATGATGGCTATCTTCAAAACCCGCATAAATCATCAAAGAAATCATTTTAAAATTGTTTATGTTTACATCCCTCTTTTAACAAACTAATAAATTAATTGTAAAAAGTAAGAAAAAATATAAAATATCTTAAAAGTAAGTTGAATTTACTAAATGACTGTTAGTGTGTATCAGTATGTTATCTAAAAGAAACAGCCACATTATCTCCTATGGGAATTTGAGTCTGACATGGTCATGATTATTTCGTGCAGACAGTGATTTTTCTTAGGTCGCTGTAGGTTTCGACCAATCCTTAGACGTGGTGTGTAGTTCTCAGTCCTGTCAAGTTCTATAGAGTTATGAAATAGCATAAGTTTCCGTAAGAAATAGAAGGAATCATGCTCGGTAAGTGTAAATATTTGTGTATGTACTCAGCAAAAGCAACGTCTCAAAGTTATTTAACAATCAATATATCAGATAAATTATTACTAATATACAGGCAATATTACACATCTCATACACAAGAAAACATGCCGCCTATACTATTAGATATTCATGAAAACTACAACATATCTATTTTGTTTTCATTGCATCTTCCATAAATGTATATTCGAGTGTCTGGTTGTACCTTTTGTCTGTTAGAACGTTTGGATCGCTTTTCATTTTCATCCGCGGATATTATTGAAACAGAATTATTATTATATTTGCAATAATTTTGTTGATCAAAACATTTGCATACCTAAATATGATTTCACAAACGTGGACTAAAAAATTAAAAAAAACTTACTAGGTCCGTTTTCAGTATTTTTGGTCATCCTTTTAAAGGTGTACTTGTGTAAATATCCTGGCGCTGGACCATTTGACTGGGAAAAAAATACTAACGGTAAATATTTTTAAAAGACCAAAGTATTGTTGATTGCCTATATCACGCTGAATAAGCATTTATTTTGATATTCAAAAACTTATTTTGATATGGAATATGATACATGCATATCTTATTAATTGAAAGAGTATATAGACGACCAAAGGCTTGATAACCATGTGCAATAGTGTACTAATGCAACTCAGGGACAGCTAAACCTAAAGCATAAGTGTTAGCTAAAACGATAAAACATGATTAATAGGGAAAATATAACACATCATAAATTAGTTTGAGGATATTAATTTTTTCCATTTGCAAAATATTTGGCTAAATTTTTTTAGAGTAATATTGCCTTATGGCCTCTGACGAAGAATTTGCCTGCATATAAAGTAGTTCAAAGGTTTGGGTATCAACCCAATAACTAATGATAAATGAAGGGTCAGAAATCAAGCACTTTGGCTAAATAATCTCAGAAACATAAGAATTGTCGATGTAAGTTACGACAAATTCTACTCAACAAATGAGGATATAATCTTTTTATGATATTAAATGCACGTAGAATTTTCATTACCGATTTTAATATGATAATTCTGATTATAAATACCGCAGTAACAAATTTCATCAGGACTGGTTTTGTTTGGCCCTGAAGCAAATCAAACCTGAACTATTTAAAATGACCCAAATTCCCTCTTTGTAATTAGCTCTTTATCCTTATCCTGTCACTTGAACAATATGAAAAAAATTCCAGATGGTAAATCTGAAATTTGAACTGCTTATTTTTTTTTTAGAATATCACACTGTTCATAATTAAGTGTAATTCAAGAGGTTTCTGCCGTGGATGATAATTAATTCTTTATAATTATCCATTATGCTTCTTGCGTATCATGGATCATGTAAAGTCATATTTGTCAAAGAATACTACTTATTATAATAAAAAATTTAACTTGGTAAGTCTACTGTCCATTTTTGAGTTTTGATATTTAAAGTATAAAAATGTTTAGCAAAAATCATAGTGTTTATAGGGGTATGAACGCAAACATTACAAGTAAGTTGATATAGGATGGTAGTGCTAGAGGTATGTAAAAGGTTTTGCATTTTTCATATTTCTTGTTGAAATCGATTTCAAAGCTATCTTTGCAAAAATGATTCAGAATTGCATCACGTGATTATAACTTCCCAGAGGGATCATTCAAAAATAAATACCATACAGAAATATATCGTTTTGTTGTATAACTAATCAAATAAAAAAAACGCGATTGAATTCGTAAGCATTGAACTTTTCTTTTTAAGTTCGGCCCATATGATAGTTAAATATATTAAACCGAGTTTACAATATACTATAGCTCTACGGTACAACCGTAGGGCTACAGATCAGCAGCTAGCATGAAGGATACTAGAACACAATTTTCAGATACGCGGGGGTGTTAAGGAAGCATATGGACAATTTAGCGTCTTATTTTGACTGTTATATTCAAAATCGTGAAATTAAATAATTATTTTGAATAAGATCAAAAACTTAGTATTATCCTTTAAAATAGATGTCAGTGCAATAAAATCGGGTAGAACATTACTGCCACATCGCTGCATTATCACGTGACAACTATAAATAGCTTACGTATATTCCTTAACATAAAATGAGATAGAACAACACTACCCCGCGGTTTAAAAAATAAAATAATTATACCAATTGAAAGCAAAACATCTCAGTTTAATCAAAACCGCTGCTAGAATCCTATGTTTTTCCTCATTAAAAAGTTATTAATCCAGTTCTCGTAAAACCTTCCCAACTTTTATATAGTTTGCACGAAAAACGGCAAAATGCATCAAAACAACACACAACCTGTGATTCTAGCAGCACTTTTCAATTTAAGCATTGATCAAACTAACGATACGTATAAAATTTCAAGTTCAATATATACGGGGTAGTGTTGTTCTAGTTGGATTTTTATATCGTAAACAACGACAGAGGAAAGCCTGGCCGAGAAATAAAAGCAAATTTACATACCTTTTAGCGAATGATTGATTAAACTAACATCTCCTCCAGTATTCTTATGTTCAATTCTCAAGAAATCACACCACAATACTTTATTAGAGTTCTTAGATTAGTTATATTTTGAATATGTTTACAATGCTTTCCGATCAAATTCACACGACATTCAACTTTTAGTCATGACGTCATCAATGTGTAAATCTACGTAATACAAACTAATTTCTGGAAAAAAATTGTCTTCAGTATTCTTTATTTGTTTTTGATCTACGTTTCGTTGCTTATATATTTGAATATGTACATAATAATTAAGATTTGTGATTTCACGGAATTACATGTAACTCAGATTCCATATGCTTCCTTAACACCCCCGCGTAATTGTATTTTACTTATGAATTATCAGTAGCTATTTTAACCTTCAAAGTTTTAACAAACCAAAAGTTTCGTATCTTCGTATCAAAATAAAAACCAAGCTTAATTTAATTTTGTTTACATCAAGTGAAATCTTAATAGGTAAAAACTAAAGACAATGGTGTAAATTGACAGAATACGAACAATTATAATATACACTTCCTAAATCTAGTGGACCTTTTATGTTTTTCTTGTCAGTAATTTTAAATATAGTCTTGAAAGTTTCACGTACAAAACGCACGAGTTAAACTTTTTATTATTCAGCTTCAATTGCGTGCTTTAAATAATAATGCATAAAACAGTGTAATAAAACATTTGGTTAACAACAATAACATACGGATAAGATAACAGTTACTTTCATAATTTATAAATAACTTGTACTTTAAATATATCACTGACAACTGTAACGTTTGGATGTATAACGATCAAATCACCATGACCTTAACCTTTGAACTAGTGACCTTTGGTAGGAACTGACGCGGCCTCGTATGGAGGGGGTTGGTCATTCATTCCAGGAACAGAACCATATCCTGTTAAAAAATCAAAGGTATTTAAGTTACCACGTAGAGAAGATATGTACGTTTAAAGATGAAAATTGATTTACATTGTAGAAGCTAAATAAAACGCGTTCATTAAAACCAAGTACTTATATGGCGGTGTTAATTCGTGATAACGCAAATGAGATGATCACTAATTACCATCTCAATTTTACTATTATGTGCATTATCAGTACCTGTACATGCACAGACCTATATACATGTAGCTAAATGAAAATTCCAAGAGCCGGGGAGGGGGGTTCTGCTATATATATATATATATATATATATATATATATATATATATATATATATATATATATATATATATATATATATATATATATATATATATATATATATATATATTTGTGTTTGCCGAGGTAAAATTTCGGTAAATGCCTTTTTAAAAAAAGATTTTAAATCCGCCGTGTATATCTAGGTGAAATTAACAGACTTCCCACATGTACCTTACTTAAATTCTCTACGTTGTTCTTGGGTTTGAATATCTTTTTGATATTAACTTCAATGATCTGATTCAGTGAAACAAAATTATAATCTGTTTCTGGTACCCTGTTGTCAATTTGTAATTCAAACTCACCGTTCTGCTGTGTTTGATAAATACCCGGATGTGGGTTGGAGTATCCCGGTGGAGAGGGACCCGTCTGTCCGTAGTTGAGCGGCACGTGACCCCCGACTGACAATAAACGAAAAATAATTAGGTCGATGAGGCTAAATACTGTTGATTAAGAAAACAAAAGCCCACCTCTAAACCCCCCTTTGAACTTATCTTACCGATTCTATAGCGTATTTTAGCTTTTTATTCCAATACATAATTTTAAATGACATGTAATTTAGATAGAATTTATTTACAAGCATGTTTTTCTGTCCTTATTGGCAAGTTACCGTAATACTGCCCAATGTTAAAGCTCGGGTTAGGTATACCTATATTATTTCCGGTAAGATGCACTCGTTCGTCAATGTCTCTATTACAATTTTCTACCAACGTCCGCATCCGGCAAAGATCGACGAGCCACCCAATGCCAAGGAAACCGAAAGTATACATGTACAGTAGTCCCCAGCCACGCCTGTTTAAGTAGAAATGATGAAACCCGAGGAATCCGAGTGGAAACCAGAGAAGGTAAGCGTCATCGAGGTGTTTGTGGGTACTGTGGAGCATTGTCCTGCCTTTGTTAGAGCGCTTTAGTAAAACTGGAAAACGAAACCAATCCACGATGTATCCTACGCCAAAAATCCCGAAAGTGAAAGTATAGAGAAGCCCAAAACCAAATCGGTTCAAATAGTAATGATGAGCTCCGAAGAGTCCCGTAGGAGAAATAGCTAGGATGCAGGTCGTTGTAAATCTTTTTTCAGTGGAATCCTGGCTATCAGAGTTGGCGATTTTTACATGGTATGGCATTATAAAGGCATCAATTAACCAACCAATACCGAAAATTCCGAATGAGCAGAGATAGAAAATTCCGAGCCTGGTGTTATTCAGGTAGAAATGATGAAGCCCTGGTGAAAAATAAATTGAAAGATAAGGAGCTTTACCAGAGTAAATGTATTAGTTTTATGTGTAGTTTTAATATTCTATCAACTATAGTTAAATATTTCATAATTCATGTACTGCTTTCCACCGTTACAGTATAATGTAACCTACCTATAAGACCACCTGGAAACCACAACACATAAACATCATCCAAACGCTTTTTCTTGGCAAGGCTTGGATCTGGGTGAGAAGCTTCGTTATTAAATCGGGCAACCAAGACCGGAAGTCTAAATATGTCAATGAGCCATCCAGCGCCGAGCAAGCCAAAAGTGAAAAGGTAGAGGAGTCCCCATCGTGGGCGCTTAAGGTAAAAATGGTGCGCTCCAAAAATGCCCAGGACAATCATCAATAAGTAAGCCTCAATGAGAGAAACACGTATTCGTGACGTCGGCTCTGGACACATAGCCGCGTGATTGTGGCTGTTCCCCTCGTATTCCCTCATAAGTTTTTTGGAGTCTGGCGAATTCGTCGGCGAGACGTATTGTGGGTATCCATATTGCGGTTGCTGTTGCTGGTAGCCATATTGTGCCGGAAGGTGAGCCCCATGTAATGGCGGCGACAGGTGCCCGTTCGGATAAGCACCTTGCGGATTGACTGGTAAGCCTGGCGGGAACTGGTCTGTTGTGGCTTGTTGACTATCAGGCCCCGGCTGGGTGTGTTGTTGTTGAGTTTCTAGTTCGGTGCTCATTCTAAGAAGATATAGATGCCAAAAATACCAATCATCAAAATTGAGCTAGATAAGTATCTTATTGCAAAGATGGCATATTTGCAACTCCTATTTACGGTTTTTTCAACAAACTTATTTGCTTTGAGATTGTGTTTACCACTTTTGTTTTTATCATGGTTCACCTTATGGATGAGATATCTTCCTAAAATTAAATATTTTACGAGACGAAATATTAAATCCATAAGAAAATAATTGACTGCATAACTTTTATTTCTCCAACTATGAACTCTTTTTTTTCAAGAATTTAATTGATACGGAATTTTTAAACAAGAAATTCAGATGTTCCACCATTAAAAACAAAGATATTGAATTTTTTTCATTAAGAATACGCTAATTTTTGTAAAAATCATTACACATAACCTACATAACAATTATTATATAAAAGGCAAAGCAGTTGAATTTTATTTAGAAACAATTATTGAAATTAGTTTATTGGAAACGCAGTACCTTCGCTGAAACAAAAATGCCACTTTGTCCTCAGCATATTTATCCCTCATAAAATACTAAAACAATATTTCCTTAATTCATGAAATATGTTGCATGTACCATGCTAAAACCCAAAATAGTTCAAAACACCCATGATATATGTCAACTTTGTCACTCCACTCTGCGAGGGTGTGCACATGGAAAATAGCATATATGTCTAATAAAGTATAAATCAGGATTGAACATTTGTTGATGATAGATATTTCAAAAACAAAAACGTACAAAGGGGAACATTTTTTAGAATTTGTTCGCTTGTTATAATTTATAACTGTTTGTCCTGATCCGGGTTAATCAGATATTGTTAAAGAGTGTTATATACATGTATTTCTGAATAAAAATAAGATTGAACGTGTATTACACTATTTAGTACACAAGAAGCATATTAACATAATTTATTTCAGTTCAGTAGCGACATATGCATGTGTGTTTTACCGTTACAATACGGTGCATTCAAATAGACTGTATATCATTGTCAAAATTTATGACTCAGTTTTTATCGGTTACATTTATCTTGCCTTATCAATTGGCATAACGATAGGTACACATAGACAACTCTTACAATTATAAGTTTTAATGAATTCAAATACAAAGAAAAATTTTGCCCATTTTTTAGGTACTACTAAACTACATGCCTACATATACTTATTTTAAATTGTTGTATGAACGTTTAAAAAAGCAAAATCATTCTATGAAAGGTACATGTATCAATGCAAAATAAAATATCAAAGAATTACTTTTTTAAATTAACAAATGATGGAAACGATTATAAATGCTATTTATAGGATGACATAATTAAATATCAAAAAAGAAAAATGAATATCTTAATTTAAAATTTATTATTTTATCATGTATTTGTTTATATACTGATGTGAATGGTATACTGTTCGCATTTTTTGATTAACACCTTTTTTAAGTAAACGAGTATCCTTTAAATTAAAATAAAAAAACTTCATAATTATCAATTAATGCTACATTTTTTAATTTATTGATTACATGTACGTGCGTTCGTTAGTTTATCTAGTTATGTAATATAGTGAAGAAATGTTTAATGCAAACCATTTTACTATCCCTTCTTCTATTATCTTTCCTCATTTTTTTTTGGATAATGTATATGCTGCATATACAGGGGTTGTCTCCATTTCCATTTTCGTGATAAAAAGATCAATTATTTGGTTTTTCTATCAACATATAAATATAATAAATATGTGTTTTTCTTTTTCCTTCTACTCGTCTTTTTCTTCTTGATTAACTTAAACCCAATATTAAATATACCTATTTGCTTTGCTACATTTGATATTCTAATATTTTTCTTTCATATGAAAGTGTTGTTTTATTTGTTCGAAGTGTATTAATGCACAACATTAGTAAGCTACATCTCTTTTAAAAAGTTTATGACAAAACACTATGTTGGATAATTATTACAGCGCCAATATGGTTATGCATTTTTAAAAAAAAATCAAATATGCTAGAAAATATACGTTTTTATTTTTTTTTTGGAGATTTTATAGCCGCTTTTATTTTTCACGAAGCAGCATCTTATGCAGCTGCAAAATTGCCATCTTTGGCAAAGCTTTGTGGTATAGTTTTACAAATAACATTCCTATGAATGATGACTCGTGGCCCAGCCCTTACTTCAAAAAAAATAGTGCCAAACCACACTGATATTGTGATAACACAACATTATTACTTATCAGGTCTGTTACTGACTGTTTACAGAAATTTGTGGGGTCAGTAAAGTCCATAGAAGGCAAGGCGGAGCCGAGCCTTCTATAGACTCTACCAACACTACACATTTCTGTGCAAACCTGGATGCAGTTGTATATATAAGATCGTTTTTTTACGTCACGGGCAAAGGGGGTCACTCTAAATATTTTGGGGCTTAAGAATGAAAGGTATGTTTGAACGTTTGTGTAAAAAATCAGCTCAAATAACGTTACGTCCGCCATGTTGCCGTATAAATTTTGACGCCCGCCGTGTAAAGAAATTTAAGGCAGTCACGTGACGCGATTCATTCAATGACTTCGAGACATTCTAGTCCTAGGCAAAACATATGTCTTTCATGTACTTATGAATGTATAACTGTATACAGGGAAATATTCGCCCACGTTTTATTTTCCGTTCCTTTTGCCCTCGTTGTCACTGAGCGATTTTACGAGTACGCGAATTCCAATGTGTCCTATTCTATTTTTTTTAACACCAATAGCTGGGCGAATTCAAGACTGGGGGAAACTGTTGGCAAGTGTAGAAAGGCGAAAATTACACGGGGCAAAAATTACACGGGGCGAAAATAACCCTGAAAGTTATCTAGTACCATATAATTTTATTAGTCAGTTATGATTTAAAGCATTTTGTTAAATATTAGGTTAAATGTCAACATTTATTTTTGTAACAAAGTGCTATCTACTTGCTTCATTATCTATGTATCTATGAATATATCGTCAAAATGACTAATAGTAATTTGTATCAGCCTGATTCACGTTTGAACAGTGAGAACCATAACATTGCTTCATGGTCAAAGTTTGTGAGATAACAGATGACGGAACAATATACATTGAACATATTGTTTGCTTTCTTTTCATTAAAAGTGAATATTATTAGCCTATCAAGCAAGAAAACTTTATTTCTAAAACTTTTAACGTAGACAAAATATGAATAAGAAAAAGATTAAATGACAAAATTTTTAAATTACAGAACTCTTTTGTGTCAATCGTGTTTTCACTCAAAAAAAGAAGAAGTTCAAATTGATGACTGATTTTAAACATTCAGTTTTATTTTTTCTTTCTTCAAAAATTGTTTATAAAAATAATTCCCGCTATTTTCTAATATTCCAAAGCACACTGTGTTGTTGATACATATCAGTGGCGTCGGAAAAAAAATTGAAAGTATGGGGGGATTCTAGTCTTGTTAAAAATCTCGACCAAAAAACCCCCCAAAAAACAAAAACCGAACGGTCTTTGGTTATGGTTATGTATAACTTTACATGGGGGAGGAGGGGGGGGGGGTCTAGCCCGCCCGTTCGCTTCCGACTCTTATGCATGTTCATCTAAAGTAGATGAATTTTCGATTTATAATGAATTTTGAAATCAAACCACGCACCTGTCACAGGTATTGTATAAATAGTGCCTGTTCTGTACCGCCGGTTGACATTGGTTTTCTCAGGGAGTCAATTTCAACTCTTACCCATCTAAACATATAAACAGGCACAATTTATTTTATTTTACTGGATGTCTTAAATTTAAAGAACACTTTTTTGCTTTTATAAAGTAATGAAGTGAATTCTATGGCGAACTATATGCGCATAATTTACGCTCATGTAGCAATTCGTTGTGTTACCTGTTGCTAAGTGCGTTGCGAACGCTGGGGGTAATAGAACGGATTATCAACGGCGTCTTAACCAATCAGATTTCAGTATTGCATATATATGTACTTGCATAAGGGCTCCTTCGTTGGGGTAATAGAATAAACTGTAACCGGTGAACATAAGGGGTTTCTGTAAATTCGGCGGCAATAAGACTAAAATGACATGGATAATAAAACCCACTTTATCAAAACTTGAGGAAGTAATCTCTTCTTTAGGAAATTATGACATTTGCATAATTATCCATATATATATATATATATATATATAGCTGTAAAGATATATCAGGCCTATATTTAAAGGACACTGACAAGTATGTAAATTAAACACAACAAACCAATTTTATTATCAACCGAAATGTACATGTAACATACAGATAGGCTATATAATCGTTATTGTACTTAAAAAACATGCATTAAAACTATTTTAAAACATCAATTTATTCTAAAACAGGTTTCTTTTTAAAGTAAGTCTATGCTATATTTATCTTCTAGCTCAGACATATTTGTAGCAATTTGAACAAGCCATGCTATAATACAACAGGTCCGTCAATCATAATTTTAAATGATGATAAAATGAGTTTCAACATCGGATATAGCTAGAAAAGCTGATGTATGCATTATACAAAGTTCCCACACTAGAAAGTTCAGACACTTTCTTTATCCTAGAAATATCAAATACACCTGTAACAAATTCCAAAACAAACTTTGGACGCTAGTGACGTCGATTGCATAAAGGCCATTATATCGCGACCTTGACCTTTGAACTAGTGACCTTTGGTAGGAATGGACGCGGCCTCGTATGGAGGGGGTTGGTCATTCATTCCATGAACTGCACCATATCCTGTTAAAAAGGACAATATAACATATTTAAATGTGATATTTGAATGTGCTGTTCAAAAATATATCAATCAAAGTGAGAGTGTTTTCCCTTTGTTTCTGTTCTCTTTTAAGAAGATTTAAAGAAAAATATGATGTGTTGAGATAATTGAATGAAATATAGGACTATAAACGTTCTTAGTTTAGCGGTAATCATATGTACATTAACATGTATTCGCCTTTTTATCCACTGTTGAAAGATTTACTTATAAACTGAAAAAGATACTCTTACATGAGTATGTATTGGTAGAATATCAGCTCAAATAGATAAAGGTTTTGCTAAATATTGACTGCAAGAATTAGTTTTTGTACCTTTTCAGTTTTACATAACCTTGAAAATAACTTCATACATAAGTACCTAATTAGGATGAACCTAAATCATGCATGACACTTTGTCTTAAAGACACAATCAACATATTTTTTTTAATTTTGATAATTTCACTTAATCTTCCCGATTAAGTAAATTTCAGATACTTAAAGCCAATGTCTATTAGCGACGACTTCATTTTGATGCTCGCAATTTTCTTAAAATGTTTGTTAACAGTGATTTTGTTTTCATTTACCTATTGTTTTTGTCAACTCACCGTTTTGTTGTGTTGGATATATCCCCGGATTTGGGTTGGAATATCCCGGTGGACAAGGACCAAACTGACCGTAGCTGACCGGCACGTGGCCTCCAACTTGATTTAAGATAAGGAAGCCATTAAAATATGTAAAACATAGAATACAAAAAGAAATCTTTTCATTCTTGAAGAAATATTTTGGATAACATAGACTAGTTCGTAGCATTTAAACACGGCAATAAATGTATAAACTGAAAATGGGTTTTATATATGTTTATGAAAGGGTTTATACTGTGGTTTCGTCAATATTTGTGAGCATCACTTTTCGTGGATTGGATGAAAATTACGATTTGTAACATGCACATTTATTTTCTTACCTGTTGATGTCGGCATGTTGCCATAATACTGTCCTGGAATATAGTTGGGATTAGCTACACTCCGATTATTCCGGGTAAGATGCACTCGTTCAACAATATCTTTGTTACAATTAACAACCAACTTACACATCCGGCATAAATCAATCAGCCACCCAATGCCGAGCAAACCGAAGGTAAACATGTACAGAAGCCCCCAAACAGGTCTGTTTAGGTAGAAATGATGAAACCCGAGGAGTCCGAGTGGAAACCAGAGGAGATAGGCGTCATCAAGGTTTTTGTAAGAAGTGTGACCAATTTCTTTACTTTTGTTATAGCGCTCGAGTAAGATTGGGAAACGAAACCAATCAACAATGTAACCAATACCGAAAATACCAAAAGTGAAAGTATACAGAAGCCCGAACCCGGTTCTATTTAAATAGTAATGATGAGCCCCGAGAAGTCCCGCAGGAGAAACAGCTAGGATGCAAGTTGCGGCTGCGCTTTTCTCAATTGAATCTGGAATGTTTGAGTTGGCTTTCTTAACATGGTATGGCATCAGACAGGCATCAATTAACCAACCAACACCGAGGAGTCCGAAAGTAAAAAAATATAGAACTCCAAGGCCAATGTTATTCAAGTAGAAATGATGAAGACCTGAATAGAAAAAGAAGGATTTTAACGCTGTTATCGCGTTACTTAATTGACAAAAAAAATCGAACAAAACATAACTGGATGGTTAAGATTGTAACGAATGTATCCCGTAGGTGGTTGCTGTGACAACGAAGGGTTCTGGGGCAAAACGTATTGTGGTACTTGTGGGTATATATATTGTGGCTGTTGTTGATAGCCACCTTGTGGTAGGTTCTGTGGTTGTGATGGAAGGTCAGCCCCGTGTAATGGTGGCGGCAGGTGCCCGTTTGGATTAGCGCCCTGTGGGTTGGGTGTGAATTCCGATGGGGGCTGGGCTGGTGGGGCTTCTTGTCCCCCTGGTACCGGCTGGCTACGCCGTTGTAGTGTTTCTTTTTCAGTAGACATTCTATTAAAATGCAGACATACAAACTTTGAATGCTATGATTAAAACGCGTTTTAATGAGAGAGAGAGAGAGAGAGAGAGAGAGAGAGAGAGAGAGAGAGAGAGAGAGAGAGAGTTTACATGCATGTTGACTCTTATTTCATATGAAAAAGCAAGTGCACTTAAGCTGTAGAGAACGAGCCCCTTTTCAGTGCAATTTTTATGTAGGTATAACCCACGTTACTATTTGAAATAATTTATTCCATAAGTGGGTTCAAACATGGGTCACGCACGTAAAAGCTGCATCGAATTTTTTATACGGTTTTTTTATATGCTGGGTACCTGCCTAATGTTGTGCAAACTTTTTTTCACAGGAGTTTTCTAAATGTATAATGCGTCTTTTGTCTTTTCCACAAGTTTGTACACGATTAGTCTGACAGTAAACAGTTACTTTGAAATGAATACCTGTCCTCGATTTACTTTATAGAATCACAAATGTCGGCTGACTCGTACTATGTTTTAAAGCTTCGTGCTATTTTTATACACTAAATTCAGCGCTAAAACTTGTTGATTCTTTTAGTTTGAATATTTATAAAAATAAAATAATGCTTAATTTGAATTTTCATTTTTTTCACTTTTTACTTGGACTCATAAGTGCACATGTCCTTATAAATGAAAATGTTTACTTTTGGAATAAATGAAATATCATTGCTTCACATTTTTAACACATAACCCTTATAATATTGCCAAATACCCGAATGATTTTGTTACCTCGTTATACAAACTATATTATAATACATTTTTCTGCTTAATAATTAAAATAATGCTAACACATATATTTACTTACGAAAAATATATTGAAATATTCCACATTTTGAAACATGATAAAAGACTTACCGAAATTTAAAATTATAAATGATTTGTACTTCTACAGAACTGATAACAGAACAATTCATTCTCTTCGAAATATAAAAAAATATATATAATTTATAAGCGTGAACAATTAAAATGCCTGACCGCTCATTCCTTCACCACTCATTAAGTCTGAAGTTATATTCAATTTTGTCTTATAATAACATGTATTAACATTTGAATGTAATAGATATAGGAGCAATAAAAGTTGTTAGAAAAAGTTTAATATAAAAAAACAAATGAATGAATGTAACATCAGTTGATTAATTTTTCAATTAATGAACAAGAATTGCAAAATAAAATTAAACACAACCCTAATATACAAGTTTCAAACAGTGACCCAATAATTGAACTTGTGTGTTTACATACATGTACAGATATACCCACGAATACAAAAGAAGTCCAGCTATACAGCAAATCTTACTTACCTGGCTAATATCCGATACTGACAGACAGACATACAGCAAAAACACAGGTGTTTTATTCAAAGAACCGGAGTCACAAGATCCGTTACGTCACAATTGGTTCGGTTCTATTGATCTTAGACGCCGGGATTTCGGTCACCAACTCGTGATATTGACATAGTTTTGTTTACAGTCTATTTTTAGACACTCGACACAGTCAGGTGATGAGATCCAATACTGGAGCGGATCGTTCGGTTGAGAGTTATTTAAATGTTTGTGTATATTCGTTGGTTTGATATTTAATATAGCGTATCTGGGATTTCGTTGGATTTGAATGATTTTATTTTAAAATTGCAAAATTGCCATCTTTGGCAAAGCTTTGTGGTATAGTTTTACAAATAACATTCCTATGAATGATGACTCGTGGCCCAGCCCTTACTTCAAAAAAAATAGTGCCAAACCACACTGATATTGTGATAACACAACATTATTACTTATCAGGTCTGTTACTGACTGTTTACAGAAATTTGTGGGGTCAGTAAAGTCCATAGAAGGCAAGGCGGAGCCGAGCCTTCTATAGACTCTACCAACACTACACATTTCTGTGCAAACCTGGATGCAGTTGTATATATAAGATCGTTTTTTTACGTCACGGGCAAAGGGGGTCACTCTAAATATTTTGGGGCTTAAGAATGAAAGGTATGTTTGAACGTTTGTGTAAAAAATCAGCTCAAATAACGTTACGTCCGCCATGTTGCCGTATAAATTTTGACGCCCGCCGTGTAAAGAAATTTAAGGCAGTCACGTGACGCGATTCATTCAATGACTTCGAGACATTCTAGTCCTAGGCAAAACATATGTCTTTCATGTACTTATGAATGTATAACTGTATACAGGGAAATATTCGCCCACGTTTTATTTTCCGTTCCTTTTGCCCTCGTTGTCACTGAGCGATTTTACGAGTACGCGAATTCCAATGTGTCCTATTCTATTTTTTTTAACACCAATAGCTGGGCGAATTCAAGACTGGGGGAAACTGTTGGCAAGTGTAGAAAGGCGAAAATTACACGGGGCAAAAATTACACGGGGCGAAAATAACCCTGAAAGTTATCTAGTACCATATAATTTTATTAGTCAGTTATGATTTAAAGCATTTTGTTAAATATTAGGTTAAATGTCAACATTTATTTTTGTAACAAAGTGCTATCTACTTGCTTCATTATCTATGTATCTATGAATATATCGTCAAAATGACTAATAGTAATTTGTATCAGCCTGATTCACGTTTGAACAGTGAGAACCATAACATTGCTTCATGGTCAAAGTTTGTGAGATAACAGATGACGGAACAATATACATTGAACATATTGTTTGCTTTCTTTTCATTAAAAGTGAATATTATTAGCCTATCAAGCAAGAAAACTTTATTTCTAAAACTTTTAACGTAGACAAAATATGAATAAGAAAAAGATTAAATGACAAAATTTTTAAATTACAGA
The DNA here is from genome assembly GCF_963853765.1 of Magallana gigas. Classification (NCBI taxonomy): domain Eukaryota; kingdom Metazoa; phylum Mollusca; class Bivalvia; order Ostreida; family Ostreidae; genus Magallana; species Magallana gigas. Next base: position 22,288,513 of record NC_088853.1, on the reverse strand, counting down.
ACTCTTTTGTGTCAATCGTGTTTTCACTCAAAAAAAGAAGAAGTTCAAATTGATGACTGATTTTAAACATTCAGTTTTATTTTTTCTTTCTTCAAAAATTGTTTATAAAAATAATTCCCGCTATTTTCTAATATTCCAAAGCACACTGTGTTGTTGATACATATCAGTGGCGTCGGAAAAAAAATTGAAAGTATGGGGGGATTCTAGTCTTGTTAAAAATCTCGACCAAAAAACCCCCCAAAAAACAAAAACCGAACGGTCTTTGGTTATGGTTATGTATAACTTTACATGGGGGAGGAGGGGGGGGGGGGTCTAGCCCGCCCGTTCGCTTCCGACTCTTATGCATGTTCATCTAAAGTAGATGAATTTTCGATTTATAATGAATTTTGAAATCAAACCACGCACCTGTCACAGGTATTGTATAAATAGTGCCTGTTCTGTACCGCCGGTTGACATTGGTTTTCTCAGGGAGTCAATTTCAACTCTTACCCATCTAAACATATAAACAGGCACAATTTATTTTATTTTACTGGATGTCTTAAATTTAAAGAACACTTTTTTGCTTTTATAAAGTAATGAAGTGAATTCTATGGCGAACTATATGCGCATAATTTACGCTCATGTAGCAATTCGTTGTGTTACCTGTTGCTAAGTGCGTTGCGAACGCTGGGGGTAATAGAACGGATTATCAACGGCGTCTTAACCAATCAGATTTCAGTATTGCATATATATGTACTTGCATAAGGGCTCCTTCGTTGGGGTAATAGAATAAACTGTAACCGGTGAACATAAGGGGTTTCTGTAAATTCGGCGGCAATAAGACTAAAATGACATGGATAATAAAACCCACTTTATCAAAACTTGAGGAAGTAATCTCTTCTTTAGGAAATTATGACATTTGCATAATTATCCATATATATATATATATATATATATAGCTGTAAAGATATATCAGGCCTATATTTAAAGGACACTGACAAGTATGTAAATTAAACACAACAAACCAATTTTATTATCAACCGAAATGTACATGTAACATACAGATAGGCTATATAATCGTTATTGTACTTAAAAAACATGCATTAAAACTATTTTAAAACATCAATTTATTCTAAAACAGGTTTCTTTTTAAAGTAAGTCTATGCTATATTTATCTTCTAGCTCAGACATATTTGTAGCAATTTGAACAAGCCATGCTATAATACAACAGGTCCGTCAATCATAATTTTAAATGATGATAAAATGAGTTTCAACATCGGATATAGCTAGAAAAGCTGATGTATGCATTATACAAAGTTCCCACACTAGAAAGTTCAGACACTTTCTTTATCCTAGAAATATCAAATACACCTGTAACAAATTCCAAAACAAACTTTGGACGCTAGTGACGTCGATTGCATAAAGGCCATTATATCGCGACCTTGACCTTTGAACTAGTGACCTTTGGTAGGAATGGACGCGGCCTCGTATGGAGGGGGTTGGTCATTCATTCCATGAACTGCACCATATCCTGTTAAAAAGGACAATATAACATATTTAAATGTGATATTTGAATGTGCTGTTCAAAAATATATCAATCAAAGTGAGAGTGTTTTCCCTTTGTTTCTGTTCTCTTTTAAGAAGATTTAAAGAAAAATATGATGTGTTGAGATAATTGAATGAAATATAGGACTATAAACGTTCTTAGTTTAGCGGTAATCATATGTACATTAACATGTATTCGCCTTTTTATCCACTGTTGAAAGATTTACTTATAAACTGAAAAAGATACTCTTACATGAGTATGTATTGGTAGAATATCAGCTCAAATAGATAAAGGTTTTGCTAAATATTGACTGCAAGAATTAGTTTTTGTACCTTTTCAGTTTTACATAACCTTGAAAATAACTTCATACATAAGTACCTAATTAGGATGAACCTAAATCATGCATGACACTTTGTCTTAAAGACACAATCAACATATTTTTTTTAATTTTGATAATTTCACTTAATCTTCCCGATTAAGTAAATTTCAGATACTTAAAGCCAATGTCTATTAGCGACGACTTCATTTTGATGCTCGCAATTTTCTTAAAATGTTTGTTAACAGTGATTTTGTTTTCATTTACCTATTGTTTTTGTCAACTCACCGTTTTGTTGTGTTGGATATATCCCCGGATTTGGGTTGGAATATCCCGGTGGACAAGGACCAAACTGACCGTAGCTGACCGGCACGTGACCTCCAACTTGATTTAAGATAGGGAAGCCATTAAAATATGTAAAACATAGAATACAAAAAGAAATCTTTTCATTCTTGAAGAAATATTTTGGATAACATAGACTAGTTCGTAGCATTTAAAGACGGCAATAAATGTATAAACTGAAAATGGGTTTTATACATGTTTATGAAAGGGTTTATACTGTGGTTTCGTCAATATTTGTGAGCATCACTTTTCGTGGATTGGATGAAAATTACGATTTGTAACATGCACATTTATTTTCTTACCTGTTGATGTCGGCATGTTGCCATAATACTGTCCTGGAATATAGTTGGGATAAGCAACACTCCGATTATTCCGGGTTAGATGCACTCGTTCAACAATATCTTTGTTACAATTAACAACCAACTTACACATCCGGCAAAAATCAATCAGCCACCCAATGCCGAACAAACCGAAGGTAAACATGTACAGAAGCCCCCAAACAGGTCTGTTTAGGTAGAAATGATGAAACCCGAGGAGTCCGAGTGGAAACCAGAGAAGATAGGCGTCATCAAGGTTTTTGTAAGAAGTGTGACCAATTTCTTTACTTTTGTTATAGCGCTCGAGTAAGATTGGGAAACGAAACCAATCAACAATGTAACCAACACCGAAAATACCGAAAGTGAAAGTATACAGAAGCCCGAACCCGATTCTATTTAAATAGTAATGATGAGCCCCGAGAAGTCCCGCAGGAGAAACAGCTAGGATGCAAGTTGCGGCTGCGCTTTTCTCAATTGAATCTGGAATGTTTGAGTTGGCTTTCTTAACATGGTATGGCATCAGACAGGCATCAATTAACCAACCAACACCGAGGAGTCCGAAAGTAAACAAATATAGAACTCCAAGGCCAATGTTATTCAAGTAGAAATGATGAAGACCTGAATAGAAAAAGAAGGATTTTAACGCTGTTATCGCGTTACTTAATTGACAAAAAATAAATCAAATCAATTTACTATCAGAATACTATCTTCCCATCTACTATGCTTGTAAATATAATGCCTTCTCGCCTACTCCTATTAGATTATTGAATATTTTTCTTATGTATTTTACCCATTAATATTTTATCCATTTAATATGGTATTGCTTTTTAAAGTAAAACAAATCTATAGTCATGACTTACACTATTGTCTAAAATAAAACCTACCTAGAAAACCGCCTGGAAACCAGAGCACATATGCGTCATCTAAATGCTTTTTCTTAGCTAGGTTTGGGTTTTGTTGTGAAGCGTCGTTATTACATCGTGATACCAAGACCGGAAGTCTAAAAATATCAATCAGCCATCCTGCGCCAAGTAATCCGAAGGAAAAAAGGTACAAAATACCCCATACAGGACGTCTAAGGTAGAAATGGTGTCCTCCGAATAAGCCTAGCACAATCAGTAGCATATACGCCTCTAAAATGGATTTCTGTGGAGCTGGCGTCGGACAAAACATAACTGGGTGGTTAAGATTGTAACGAATGTATCCCGTAGGTGGTTGCTGTGACAACGAAGGGTTCTGGGGCAAAACGTATTGTGGTACTTGTGGGTATATATATTGCGGCTGTTGTTGATAGCCACCTTGTGGTAGGTTCTGTGGTTGTGATGGAAGGTTAGCCCCGTGTAATGGCGGCGGCATGTGCTCGTTTGGATTAGCGCCCTGTGAGTGGGGTGGGAAGCCCGATGGGGGCTGAGCTGGTGGGGCTGGTGGGGCTTGTTGTCCCCCTGGTACCGGCTGGCTACGCCGTTGTAGTGTTTCTTTTTCAGTAGACATTCTATTGAAATGCAGACATACAAACTTTGAATGCTATGATTAAAACGCGTTTTAATGAGAGAGAGAGAGAGAGAGAGAGAGAGAGAGAGAGAGAGAGAGAGAAAGAGAGATAGAGTATTTACAAGCATGGTGACTCGTATTTCATAAAAAATGGGCAAGTGCACTGAAGCTATAGAGAATAGGCCCCTTTTCAGTGCAATTTTTATGTAGGTAGAACCCACGTTACTATTTGAAATAATATATTCCATAAGTAGGTTCAAACATGGGTCACGCACGTAAAAGCTGCCACTTACTATAGGAAAAACCTCGAAATTTTCAAACGTTTTTTCATATTTTGGGTACCTGCCTAATGTTGTGCAAATTTCTTATTTTTATAGAATTTTTCTAAATGTATAATGCTCTGTTGTAAAGCTTCGTGCAATTTATATACACTAAATTCAGCGCCAAAACTTGCTGATTTTATAAGTTTAAATATCAATAGATATGAAATAAAGCTTAAGGAGGCCGATTTGGGTTTTTTTGCGGAAAAACTACAATAGCATAACTCTTTATTTTTTAACCATATGTAATTTAAACCAATTCTAGTTTATTTGCGAAGGTTCATAAAAATCGACCGTCTGGTTCATTTTAGGGACCATCTCAAAATAGAGGTACATTTACTATAGGAATATATAGGAAACTGTCATTTTCCGCACATCAAAGCAGTTTTAAAAAATACTACAATAGCTTTTTTTCTCAAATTGTTATATATGATTAGTAATATCATGTCCTACCTTATATGTAAAAAACACAAAATTCTACCGTCTGGTTTTTAGTGGGGGCCATCTCAAAATATTAAAATGCGGCAAATTTTGCTATATATTTGGATCATCACGAATGATGATTGGTATAATGGATTCATTCCAAAAATGAGGAAAATATCCTCGAGGATAGCATCATTCTGTATATAAAATTTCAACAGCGTACAATTTTTACTTTTTCTTTTATGTTATTTCTTATAACGTACTCCTACAAAGCTTCATTTTATCATAACGTCATAAAAGCGCAATGGCAATGCTCCCCTACCGCACAACGTAAAAAATCGTGTTAAAAATAAGAATTTCCTTTAAAAATCTAAATATTTTTATCTGTATTTTGTTTATTGTGTTCGATTTTATAAATGATATCGAAAAAAATTCATAAGAAGTATAAATCAACTGTATTATATTAGAATGTGCAAAAACATGCGCAATGCAAACTAAAGTCGGCCTCCTTAATTGGAATTTTCATTTTTTCACTTTTACTTGGACTCATAAGTCCACATGTCTTTTTAAATGAAAATTTTTACTTTTGGAATAAATGAAATATCATCGCTTCACATTTTGAACCCATAATCCCTTGTAATATTGCCAAATACCCGAATGGTTTGTTACCTCGTTGTACAAACTATATTATAATACATTTTTCTGCTTAAAAATTAAAGCAATGCTAACAAACACATGTATTTACTTACGAAAAAAAAAATACTGAAATATTCCACATTTTGAAATTGAATAAAAGACTTGCCAAAATTTTTAAAAAATTATAAATGAATTGTACTTCTACAGAATTGATAACAGTACAATTTATTCTGTTCGAAATATTAATAAAAAATAAATAGTTTATAATCTATAATACTTGCTTTCAACAATTAAAATGCCTGACCGCTCATCCGATCGCCAAACAGTCTGAAGTAATTATCAATTTTGTCTCATAACAACATGTTTTAGATTAAGGAGCAATAAAAGTTGTTAGAAAAAGTTAGATATAAAAAAAATGAATTAATGTAACATCAGTTGATTAACTTTTCAATTAATGAACAATGAACACAAATAACAAAATAAAATTAACACTACCCTAATATACTAGTTTTAAACAGTGACCCAATAATTGAACTTACAAGTGTGTATACATACATGTACAAGTAGACCCACGATTGAAAAAAGAAGTCCAGCTATAGCAAATCTTACTTACCTGGCAAATATCCGATACTGACAGACAGACATACAGCAAAAACACAGGTGTTTTATTCAAAGAACCAGAGTCACAAGATCTGTTACGTCACAATCGGTTCGGTTCTATTGATTTTAGACGCCGGGATTTCGGTCACCAACTCGTGATATTGACATAGTTTTGTTTACAATCTATTTTTAGACACTCGACACAGTCAGGTGATGAGATCCAATACTGGAGCGGATCGTTCGGTTGAGAGTTATTTAAATGTTCGTGTTTATTCGTTGGTTTGATATTTACTATCGCATATCTGGGATTTCATTGGAAATTAATTAATTTTATTTTAAAACAGTTGTATAAAGTGTTTCATGCGTTTTCGGGGGGGGGGGGGGGGTCGAGGCCTAATTTTAATTTTACGTATATTCAAGATATTTTTAAAATTGGTTTGAGGGTTCAGATTAACCCCTCTATATGTTATAATTCATGTTTTCTACCTCTCTCATGTCGCTGGAATTTTCTTTTATCGTATATTCATAATCTAGACGTCTACCTTAATATATTTTAGATTGATTATTAACGACTAGTTAATACACAATTTCATTTAAATACATTGAATTGGACAAATTATTTCTATGATAAAGGCTAATGTTTTCAATATACATTTATTATTTAGCATATGATTGATCCGTCATGCCATAAATGCCTGGTATAGGTTTGACAATACTTCAGTCATACATGTAACACACCCTGCTTGATTTATTTTAACTTTGTGTATTGGGTCTAACTTTAAAAAAATGTCTGATTTCATGTTAATGTTTTTGCAGGTTAGAGATCTCTAAAGTAAATGAATTGTCATGCTCAGATCTAGAGTAAGGGTGGGGGGTGGGGTGGGGTGGGTAGACACTTTGCAAAATCACAGGATGAATCTCTGCCATTCAGTCAATTGAAAGGTGACTGAAAAGTGACTGAATGGCATATTTGTGTCTTCGGTCACCTTTTCCAGACCATTCAGTTATCATTCAGTTGATTGAATGGCAGAGCTTCACCTTGTGTTAGATTTAGATTTCTTTAAATTTACATTATAGAATTAGCATAAATATCCCCCCCCCCGGTAAACTCAAATAACCATCAGACCCCCCCCCCCCTCCCCGAAAACATTTTCTGGATCCGCACATGATTGTGATAGTATCTATTAATGTAAAGTCAATTTAAGGTAAAGTGGGTCAGGTAATATTGCAAACTACCTGTATTTGAAAAGCAGATAACAAAAATGGGCTATGCGAAAGTTTAAATCTTTTGAAATCCGTGCGTGTGATGAACGGGGAGTAGATTATTTACATGTACTAAAATAAATAAAAGGAAATGTAACGAAAACTTTACATAAAAATTCAAAAAAGAAATAGCAATTAGGATATATGGAATTTTATTCGTTGAATCATTTTCCCTATATGCAGATGGTGGTTTGGATATAAGTACAGTTTGTGTCATTGTATGTCATGTATGTACATATTCAAACTTGTGAATCTGACGATTGGAGTAAAAAAAATTCTTGAAAAAAGAGACTTTATTGACTGTAATTCATTGAAAGCTTGATAAAAAACTATATATTAAACCAAAATTTTTATTTGAAAAAAATAAATACGCAAATGATTTTAGAACGGTTTTACAACCCAGTGGGAATATTAAAACAGCAAAATTAAAGATCAAATGTTATTCAGCATGCCTGCATAAAGGCTTAGCTTACAACTGATAAAATTAATTCAGGTATATCCAATTGCAGGTTTGTCAAAATGAAAATGATGATTTATCATCATTTTTATCATTTTGTGTTTTTTTTAACTAAACTTTGAACTGTGATTAGTAACTTTTTAACATACGATGTATAATTATTATAATTTTTTTTTTTACAAACATTAATGTATACTATACATTTTATCATTTATATAAAACCCTGGTGTTTAGCAAGATAGCTTCAGATTTATATTATCCATTTAAATGTGGAAAAATCATTTAGCTGAACAAAATTACACCTTAAGACCTTAATATATTGCTTTGATTTCACAAATATTGAATCAATTGATCAGTAACCCCCATTTCCACGCCTCTTGATATAGATAAAGAAACAATAATAAATACATATCCTAGTAACTAGCATATATCGTCAACCAAACTTCTGAATATTATTCTCTGAACGTACACTAGATGACAGTCCAGCCACTGAAAGAAGAAAAGTAAGTAGGGCCGCTCCATAGAACACCGTTCAACACGGCTATGGGATGGGTGCGTACATACACCCTGTCACCCTCATTAAGTTCCACCACGGCTACACTTGAAGTATGGCGGATATTGTCGTCCCCTTGTCCGCTACAGAGCATGTCTCCTACACTCCGTGAATTGACCACCAGTTCGGAAATCAAATAGCCGCCATTACTGCAGTACACTGTCCACGAGAATGCATAAACACCTTGTATAGGACAGGTGAAGACTCCAGTTTTGGAATTGAATTTCCCGCCAGTGTTTGTGACCACGTGATCGAAGACTATCGTCTGCTTTGGTTTGGGGTGCATGTCAGTGTTTGAAAGGTACGAATAGAAAGCGACTCTATCTAAGCAAACAAGAAAAATGATTCCTTTAATGTGACGAATTATTACTTTCTGAAAACATCAAAAACAAAGTTACAATCAAAACAGCCTTCTTTATGATTCAAAACCCCTTTCCAACAAAACAAAAGAACAACAACAAACCAATACAATCCCAGTGCTCATTATTATACTTTTCTGTTAAATTTTAAAATTTGATTGGTTAATACGCAGTTGATAATCCGTTCTATTACCCTTAGCGTTATCAACACACTTGGCAACGGGTAAAACAACGAATTGTTACATGCGCATACATTTTGCGCGTACGGTTAGCCGTAGAAATCACATTCATTATAATAAAATAAAAAGTGCCTGTTTAGGAGGATAACAGTTGAAATTGACACCCCTCGAAAAGCATTGTCCTGTCAAACAAACACTATTTATATAATGGAAGCTACAGAACATTTCAACTTTTCCCCTCTTTTACATGCTAGCGTTACTTTCTTGTCCTTACCGCGGTCAATGTTTTGAACATCTTTAATTAAGCTGTTTGCATCATGTATGCCATGTCGACGATTAATAACTTGCTCGTTTACACCCTTTTTGGAAACTGTTGACCTTTTAGAAGTTATTGCAACGGAAGATTCACTATCAGTGTTTTTCCTGTCGAAACTTGACTTACTGTCAAAACTGTTTTTGTGCAGCATTTCGTCTTGTTGTCTTTTAAAAGCAGACTGTTTTGAAGTTGTGCACGTTCGAGCAGATAATGCATTAATGAGGTCTTCGTGTTCTCGATTCTTTTTCTCCTGCACTTTTAGCCGTGACTCCAGATTTATGTTAATATGTTTTTGTGTAGACAATCTCACCTCCAAATCGGCAATTCTCTCTGTCAATTCACCGATCACAGACGTAAGTGTTTCTGTGTTGTCAGGAATGAACGCCAAACACGAGAGAGGGACTGAAAAGAGAAACCAATTGAAGAGCATTAACATCATTGAATATGGATAGGAAAAGAACCGTAGTGATTATAAGGAACGCGTTAAAATGTCAAATTTGTTATCTCTTTAGAAATGAGGGCATGCATGTAGAAAGAGATAAGAATTTTATGAATTTCGCAACTTAGCTACCTTTTCTAATAACGAACTGATTTTGCCAGCGAAATGCCAGCTACAACAGAGAAATCAAATGAATTTCAGAATGTGATCAATGGTATTGGCGGTCACGAATGTAACATTATCCTTCTAAAGTATTGTTTTTCGTGTATGTGCCATTGTGCTTCCAAACATAGTTAATCGTAGACCGTTTACTGTAGATTTTTAAATAGACGCTAGGAAATAATATCGACGTCAAATTGCGTATTAGAGATCTAGCTTGTTTTAAAATGTCGCTTTTAGTTTTCTGATAATTAAATTAGACTATGATTAAAAAATTCGGCGTTCACGATTTCATATTCTCGCGATTTGATGCAAAACAGTTGAGTCGCGAAATTTAGTACTCGTGTAAAATAAGGAATCTACAATAGTTGATACTTTAATACTACATGCGATTATCATAACAACTTAAATTCAATTTAATAACATGTTATTAGCATTTCATTCCACTCATCTCTTTTTAAAAAAAATATATTTAAGAAAATAAAATTTATTGCGCTAATACAAATATATGCAAACCATTCTCTTTTCAATCAGGTTAAAATTGCAGATTTTTTAGGCACCTAACATGATAAAACTGTCACCCGATTAAACCTACTAAGATTTGCTCTTTATATTCCTATGTAAAAATTTGAACCCTCATTGTGGCCCCACCCTACCTCCGGGGATAATTTGAACAAACTTGAATCTACACTAACTCTGGATGCTTCTGTTCTACACAAGTTACAGCTTTTTTGGCCAAATGTTTTTGAGAAGATTTTTAAAAAATATCAAAAAATATTTAATGATTTTTAATCATCTCCCCTTCATTTTAACAAACGTAAATTCCCTTCACCCAAGGATGCTTTGTGCTAAGTTTGGTTGAAATTGGCCCGGTGGGTCTGGAGAAGAAGTCGAACATGTAAAATGTGTACAGACAGACAGACAGACGGACAGATGGACACCGGACTAAAAGTGATCAGAAAAGCTCACTTGAGCTTTCAGTTCAGGTGAGCTAAAAAGGTAAAGCATTGAGATACTAAATGGGTAGATTCAAAGGTTAAAAAAATACTATAACTAAATTTTTGGGGCACATAGCTTGGCTAATTGCATGAATATTTGATTAATTGTATTTTAGAAAGTATTTAATATTCGTTTTTAATCATGACAAAAACAATCAAAATACATCAAATGTTGTGTTCGTGACCATATTGTGTTGCCATGGTTACCATAAGGTTGTGACACAGATCATAGTATGAACCCTTGATATCTGAGCTTTAATAATATATACAGGTTACCTTTTGTAAATGTCACAGTTTTCATTTCAAAATTGTTAGCTAAATTCTTGGAAAAACTGTCAAAATGGCGGTCGTGAAACGGTAATAAAAACTACGCTGTTAGAAATATACTAAGCAACTGCTAGAAATTAGAGAACAGTTTATCTGTTTTTAAAACAATTTTTTCTCAAAGTTTTTTTTTTCTACACGCTTTTCTTCCCAATTACTTAAAAGTAAGTAAATGAAATTAAAACTTGTTAAATATGTTCAAACTTTTATAACATTGATGTCGTTTTTCTTAAGAGTGTGTTCTTGATAAATGAAATTGATAAAATCTCTTCACTGAAAAAGTGTCATTTGTACAGAGTATACATGTGTTTCTTGTGATAAACAAAGTTGATGATATATGTGCGAGGATCGCAAACCTTTTAAGGGATTTTGTAGGATGTTTAAATTTTGTTTCATGATGTATTATATAGCAATCTATCTATATTTTACAGGTATGACACGTTGTTACGTATTTTTAAAATATGATGGTACAAATGAATTTTAATTCGCTTCACAGATTAAATGGATGGACAAAAAAATAAATAAATAAAAAGAATAAAATGAAAAAAAAACAGTTTACCTTTTAAGAAATAAACAGTATTCATAAAAGGTATTTCTTCAAGTAAATGATATTATTTGTTCCAAAACCTTTGTCACTTTGTCTTTTTTCATCATTTTCGAGTATTATTAAAATGGTGTCCCAACGAATTTACAGAAGCACGATATGGAGGCAGTAAATATTGCTTTAAACTATTTTGGTTGCCAGAATCGTATCCAACTGCAGCAGAAAACTGTGAAAAGTAAGTTAACCAGACACCAACTTTGGTCGAACTCGTCAAGGTGAATTCATTGGAGAAGAAGTTGTATTAATTTGAAACCTTTTTAAAGCGTAAGGATGCTTGTTTACCAATTTTGTGACACAAAATATGATTGAAAAGCTGACTCGAGTTTTTTGTTTAGCTAAGAAGGTGTCGATTTTCAAATATTACTTAAAAATTACTCTACTTGAATTTTTGTTTTAGAAGAAGTCTTAAACGACCGTTTACTGGGAATAATCAAAGTATGCCGTTTTAGTTATGCCTTCAAAGTCAGCAGTACTCTTTATTGATTATACAGAACAAACCATAAAGAAAAAAATGCACAATTAAAAATAGATCTTGTTTAAAGTGCATGTTTACCTCCTGTTTTTTTAAATTCATACGTGGGCGTCTGTACATGTAAATAAGCGTTGGACCATGTTCAAAAGGTAACGCAAATATTCGCTGACGAAGTCATTGGAAAAATGTCCTTGTTACAGGACAAGTAATTCCTCTTTAAGATATATCTACCAAAAAAAAAAGGATTATTGTTAGTATGCATTCAGGTATGACAAAATGTTTATGTTCTTAACTTTGCCTTATGGTCCAACCACCTGTGTTAAACATAATATGATACTTTATTCAGATCATGAATGTAAGTGAACACAGATGTAAGAAACGCAAATGTAATATGGAAGGTGTTTGTTTTTTAAGAAAGAAATTACCCTACAATTAAATGTTATCACCTTTTGTCGTTGTTGCTATAAAATAGCAGGTATGTAGATCTCCTTAAGGGGTAAACAGCATAACACCTGATGCATCTGGTAAAAAAAATGATCCTTGCATTTACTTGTTTATGGCTGTATAACTCCCATCACACGATTCTCACGTGGAGTTTTTTTGGCAAGTCTTCAAGAAACCTGTGCCATACACTTATAAATGTTTATTTGATGCCTATTTGATTAATGCTTATTCTACTATCAACCAGGCACCAACTGTAAGTAGAGAGATTTAAAAATCAATATTTTATAAGTATCGATGACCGGAACCATTTGATACCATTTTTAGATCTCCTTAGGAAGAAAGTCTATATATAGATATATTAGAAAATATTATAATTTCAAAGATAATATTTATTAACATATTTTTTACTAAATACAAATTTATAGCCTTAATCTTTATTTGTAAGAAAGGGTAAGGTAGATCGGGTGGGTAATGTTTTGACCACCAACGCCTCTTAAACTGTGATATATGCCTATAATTTATCATGATATGTGTAATACCATTTTAAATAAATTGATGACATATTAAATGTATATGCATAATATAATAACATATGGTATCATATCGTTAATCATTGCATATTTAATGATTTGACTAAATATTGTACTACAAGATCTAGTCTATAAAATGGTAACGGCATAGATCGATATGACGAAAATATTACTTTAGTGTTATAATTGAATACCTGGTAATAGTTTATAATGTCATGATTATTAAAATGTCATATCTAAATCTTTTTTTTAAAGTTTATAATATCTAACGAAAATCATATATAAGGTTTGTTAAAAGAGTTCAATATGATTCCTATCCACATTCATATCGGAGCAATAGAGATCAGGCTCCAAAAAATATACTCAACGAAAAAAAAACCCCACACACGAGGGGTCTTTCTTTAGTGGGTGGTATTTCAATGTTTATGATGTGAATTTGTATCGAATCTCTGGTCACTATTCTAAGGTTTATAAGTATATGGGTCACTATTCTACAGGTCATTACTCTACATGATCATAATTCTACAGGGGCACTGTTCTGTAGAGATCCTTATTCGTGTCTACCACGGGAAAATGTAATTATTTTCATCCATGTATCTTTTGAAAAAAAAAATATATTCCTGCCCCAGAAACGATTCCCTCACCTTGACTGATGTCTGTATTTACAATGTTATGATGCATAATTTAGCTCCTAAAAAGTCAATCTTTTGATATGTTTAAAAATATGTCTTAAGTAGACGTTATAATCTACATAATGAATGATTCATTAGATAAGGTAAAATAAACAATCTCTAAGCAACAGTTTTTTTACCATATTTAAATGTACTGAGCATGTTTTCACCCATTGCTAAAAAAGAGATATGGTGTCGTCCATACAGCTACTAACAAAACCATCAACCGGTTCCCGTAAGTAGTAAGTAATGAATGTATTAATGTGAATATTATTCGACAGACTTTCATTAAAATTGATTAAATCGTCTATATATCTGCTAATTTTGTTTTTAAAATAAAAATGCATAGATTGCATCGTCTTATCATGTAAAACTCAGAGGTTGCATTAAATCGGATAAAAATGTTTTCGGTTGATTTTTCGTAACATTGAGAACATGTTGTAGGATTTTAGAAGTATTTGCTGATTAAGTGAAAAAATTTTGCCGGTTGCCATGATAATAGGACAGTTTTGAGAGAAATTTAGAGGAAATGTAAATCCTGCTCAGAAGTTTATGGTTAAAAGAGTAGACCAACCAAGTTACCTGAGTTTTCTACCTGTCAACCAAATGAATTCCAGCGAACTAATAAGTAATTATGTTTGATTCACCTTTAAACGTGAAGGGCATGATGGAAAAAAACCTCGATGGTAACCGATGAGACAAAAAACAAGGTGTATTATGAGTCCACAGGAAAGGTAAAAATTGTGTGCAGTCATACAGAACGATCGATGTCGTTAGCTTTCAACTGTTTAAGATGTGCTGCATTTTGACAATGCTGTGTACACGAACCTATCTTCGAACAATGACCGATACAAAGTTATCCTAAGGTATAACCATCAGGGAATCGGATACATTTGTTTTTCATAAAAACTACCTTGAACTCAGTTGAACATGTTCGTAAGATTTTCATTATTTGGGTTTTACATGCTCATGGCTCTCAATTTTGAAAGTTTCATGAACTTTGGGATTAAGATATACTTGTGTTTTAGTGAAGAATATTTTCATCCTTCAAGTAAGAAAGCCATTGACTGTAAGTTGATTGACTAGAAAATTATTATTTAAACGTAATACGTGCACATTCGTACTAATTGTCAAGGAATGCAATGGCAATTGTTTAAAAAAAAGAAATAAAAAGATCATAAAAATAAAAATGGTCTTTTTTTTATATTGAAGTAGAACTAATAGCATAGTAAGAACTTGAATACAAATGATTATTCGTATATCATATTAATATGTCGAATGGGACTCGGTGATTATTAAAATTGCACCCTTTATAAATGAAAGATTTGAATATAAGAGGAGTTACAATGTACATGTATCAAGAAACGTTGATTATAATTAATGTCTTATAGCAGGACAGTGACAACCATGACTGAAAAACATACAATCTATTTCGCCGGGAGAATCACTGGAGGAAGAAAGTATGCTGATTTATATCAGCGGATTGTTGAAAAGTTAAAGACATACGGCAACGTTTTGACGGAACATGTGGCAAACCCAACAGTTGAAGCCGGTAAAATAAAATGTAGAATATTTTTTACAGTTATTGAGTGTATACAATCGATATGGATAAAATATGGCAAATGCGGTTTGATTCTTTTTTGCTTTCGCAGATGAAGACAACGCGGGATTAACTGACGTTTTTATACATGATAGGGACATGGACTGGCTATATGAATGTGACGGTAATATTTGTAATAGAGAAAAAAAAAACTTAATTAATGAGAGACCATTCTTCTAAATGTTCTGAGCTTGCTGAATCTTTTTTTTTCAATAAGTCATATGATCAATAATATTTGAATCAATTTGATGCAACGCAATAAAGAGAGGCATTTTTACAACGAATGAATATCGACCGAGTTAAAAAAAACTCTCATAAATAACCACAAATATTTGTATATATGCTAGTCCCGCAAAACAATTACTTACATTTTATCATAAATTTGAAAATACTAGCAAAGGATTATAACAACGTACATTGTATGATTTAATTAATAATTGTTATTATTGATGTTTTTGTACTTGACAAAATGTCATTGCATAACAAACTATATAAAATCACAAAGCATTGTTTCTTTTCCCAAAGTAGTCATTGTTGCCGAAGTAACACAGAAGTCTCTGGGAGTGGGATACGAGATTGGAAGAGCGGTTGCTCTCAACAAACTTGTCATTTGTCTTTTCCGTTCTGATTCTGAAGAAAGTAAGATTTTAAGATTCATATTTACCCGCAAAAGACAACATTCCAGGATAAAATGGTGTTTGCTAATTTATCATTCTAAAATTTTCTTTTATGATTTAAGATTTACCTAGAGGAATTGTTCATAACCATATAATAGAATAATCTATTCCTCAAATTACTTTGTTTTTTTTTTTTACTATCAAGCGGTTTTGTATTGCAGGGTTATCACCGATGGTTGCAGGAGCTGTTGGAGAAAAATTCTTCGTATACCACTATAAAGAAGATCAATTGCCTGAAATTTTCGCAAAACATTTGAAATGAGTTATTACATCTTAAAATTTACGGGAAAAAACTCTTTAAAACTTTTTATAGTTTTTTTTATAAAGTTAAAAATACAGAGTTTTAAGTTTTTGTTTAAATGAACATGTGAAGTTATTCAATGGTTTTAGAAAATTGGAGTTTTCCTTGTGACAAAACATATCTCTCTTTGTTCAATTTCGAACGTTTCGTAATGAACAATTTCAACTTCTCAAAATCGCTGAGCAAAACATGATGTAGTAATCTTTTATAGTTTTATGAACAAGTTTTGTAAAGGTTATAATAATTCATTGTTTAATTTTAATTTTGATTGTTTCAAGTGGATGCAATGGATAAAATTGTATTATAAAAACTTTGCTTTTCATAGTTCGATCAGGATGCCGATTACTAGTAGTTCTCAGTAAGTGGGAACTGCGAAATCTCCGAAAATTGAGCCGCTTTCAACTCATATGTTCCACAATTTATATACTTTGTAGAGAGGGAAGAAAATTTTTTTTTCACGAATCGCTCAAAAATTGAATTTTAATTGTTGGTAGACAGCTCATATTGTTACACAATTTATAAACTTTGTAGAAAGGGAAGGAATCTATTTTATTTCACGAATCACTCCGAAATTTAATTATAATTGTTGACAGACAGTTTGAGGTCTGTATATACATGTAGCAACTAAACAAATAAAGAAAGTACGATTGATTCTATTATAATTGTATATGTACATATGTACCTAAACGACCTTGGAGCCAATGTATGTGTTGTTTGTATATTGTACTATTATGTACTTCGTTATTCTTTTTGCTATACTAATGCTTCATACATTTTTAGTGGACATCAAATTTAGTGGATTTATGGAAACTTTAAATTTTTGTGATCGGCTTCGGCCGATTACTGTTGTGTCCATATGAGGCATCCGGCAAATGCTTCCACGTGCGCACACATTCCGCTTGCATAAGTAGTTCTTATAAAAACTTGAAGTTTGGTTTAGTATTTATATAACATTTTACTCAGTTTTATTTCAATTCATTTACCTTAAGAGATGCAAACATACATAAAATACAGTTCGACCTGTTAATTCAAGAATGCACTTTTTGTCTCACGCGTAAGAATTTCGATCGACAGATTCATTCAGTAATGCAGTTGACTTCAATGAACTGACCTCAATCATAAGAAGATGCTCCATGATCTGACCTTGATCTATTGATATTGCATAATAGTTGCTAGGAAGACGGCTTGATTTATAAACAAGGTTACGTTATAATGCGACCTCAATAGCAAGTTATGATGGCATTCAATGTTTTGCAGTCGCATTAAATCATTTTAATACAACTCTTTCTTTGTATACATGTTAATGCTCTTTGAATAGCCCTACTCAGTATTCTGAAGAAGAAGATACATTAACATTTAATAATTACGTTAAAAATATAAAACTAGACAAGGAGTTTATGAACGGCTTTCCCCAAATTTATTTCAAAATTAAATTTGTTGACTGTTTATAATGATGAAATTATGATGTGCACATTCAAAATTAATATTCTATATTTTGTAAAAATATAGTACTTTTAAAATTATTTTACATCAAACTGATCATGTTAATTGCTTCTAGCTATCAATATATCATTATTGCCGATCATTCCTTTAAAAGGAATACTTGTTTAATGTTACGTTTACTTTAGACCTTAGGTCAGTTATCATCCCAACACTTTGAAATTGAAGAAATGGCGATTTTGTAGAACAATTGGTTTCCTTCGACATTTCAACAAAATATACTGATATTCGGATGTTTTACATTTTTTGGAGGAAACCCCGATATATGGGGATTTTTAACAAGTATTTTATTATGCAAATACAAACATAATAGAATTGGACATGAGGCTTTGCCTATTTTAGTTCGCTCCCCAAGGATCAAAGTGACAACTGATATTTCAGTTACATTTGAATTTGATAAGAATAGAAGTTACAGAATATAATATGTTCATAAAATAATATGAAACATGTAATTGAAGCATTTAAGAAGTTGGAATTCATGTAGGATTAAGAACAGAGAAACAAAAATGAGAAACAAAAATACAAAAAAAAAAAAAAAAAATTTGGGTTATATAAACAATTGAAAGGAAAATTATAATGATAGTGAATATTTTATATGAAGTATATAATAAGAATAAGAGATATACGATATCGAGTGCATGTATAGATAGGAGGATATGCAAGATTATTAATAACAGGTATTATTTAGAATCTTTTTGTTGACTTGATATATTGTTGAACTGCTCGAAAAATTGAGCAGTTGGTTTTACAGAAAAGTTTTTCTATCGGCAAAAAGTAAAACATTTAAAATTTGCTCATAATTGAGATTGTTAAGATTTATTATGGGCCGCCAGAAGGCAGTCCGTTATTTGATATACATTAAGATATTATTAACTGAGTTTCTGTAGGATATTTTTTTGTGTAGAATATTATGCCTTTTTTTGAGGATTAAAAGTATATTTGCACGTTTGCATGTTTTATGCCTTAAAAAATTACATATTTTTTGTTTATCTCGTAAATGTCAGGCACATAGCATTGTAAGGGTGGGGGGGGGGGGGGGGGCAGGGGGCCTACATAGAAAAAATTGAATTAACATGGAGTTGCCCCTCCCCACTTTTATGGAACCATGTAAAAAATTGAATTGAAAATAAGGAGACGCTGAAATTAAAGTTAAAGGTACCCCTCCCCCGGTTAAGGATTTTTAGGATTTTAGAAAGAAGCGACCCCCCCCCCCCCCCCCGTTTTTTTGGCTTGTCAAGATTTTTAAGATGAGTCTGCCCCCCCCCCCTCCCACTTTCAAAAACGATGCTACCTGCCTGAATGTGAAGTAGGTCATAGTGTAAGGAACATTTTTATCGAGGCTACATATTATTTCTATTTGGAAAATTTAAGAGTTTTTCATTCTTTTCAAAACAATGTATCGGAATCCGGGATATACGTACTATAAACCTGAATTAATAAAGACATGGATGACACGAAATTTTCTATAAATGATATGCGTCTAATGAAATCACTTCGTGTGTGTATTTATCATATTTTAATGTGAAAAGTGATCGAAAAATATGTTGAAATGACATCCATATCAATAATTTTCGGAAAAATATGAAAGATCTGAAAATTGGAATTGACCTGAAAAGGACTATGTATGGTTTAAGCCAAAAATGGCCCCCTTAAAATTTAATTTAATGAACATTGTCATTTTCCTGTAATTCTTTGTTTTATTTGTACAAATATACATTTGAAGTTTTTTCATAATTTTTATTTTGATTTAAGTGCCCAAAGTTTAGAAATATGACATCAAAATTTAACCTTTTCCCACCATTCTCTCATTATGAGCATAAAACGGCTTGTTTTTAAGCAGTTTTTCTTTAAGGAAACATTGAGCGACTGCTTGAACAAACAAAATATTTTCACCAAAGATGTATCTCTCCAATACTTATAAGTGACAAAAAGTTCGTTCTTGTTTAAAGAGTCGCTCTATATTTCCCATTCGAAAAAGATAAGTTAAATGTCCATTTTTGACTGATTTTGATTGAATTCTAAAAATAGCATCACTTATGACGTCATATTTTGCCAGTGAGTGCATATAAATCAAATAAATAGGTGAAAAACGTATTTTATGTCAACTCTTTTATAAAATAACCCAACAAATTATTGTAGCTAAATCATTTTAAAAATAGCCAATTATGGGGGCCAGATTTGACTAATATCATATATAGTTCTTTGAGCTGGCCTTTGTTATTTTTAATACTTTTGAAAACATAAAAATTAAATAACCATGATTATCTTCATGAACTGAAATGAAATTAAGATTTATAATTCCATTATCCGGCTTATTTTTTTATTTTAAAATTGTGCATTTTCTACCGAATGAGCATATGATCTTACATGTACCTTTAAAATAATTCTATTATTTATGTCGTCCCTTGAATTCACATAAACTAATGCAGTACGTTTTAATTCAATACAATGCAACACATAATAAATATGGTTTGAAGTCAGAATTGTTGAACTTTGTATTAGAATAGAGTACAAATCAATGTGTTCTCCATCACTTCATACCATGGCAATGATCATACAATTACCGTTAGAAATGCTTACAGTAACAAACTCGATTCTTTATATGATACTTAAATGTCAAACTCAAAACATGTTGCAGAAGATATATATTGAAATTTACCATAAACATTAGTACTACCAATTCATTTTTTTCTTCTTTGTGGTGTGTGTATTTTTATATAAACAATCAATGATTCATACAACAATTATATTTTTTGCGGCCCATTTGACGCTTGCGTCATTTTGTTTTCTTGTATTATTTCGAATACTGTTAATGAGCAATGTCTTGTGATTAAGTAAGCTGGACAAGCAAGGAAAAAATGAAGATTGTTTTCACATGTGTGACCACAATTATTACAAGTTGAAATGTCACTTAAATGTTGATTAAAAATGTTAGCTTGTAAATTACTGGATTTATTTCTAAATTGACAGTGAGCGATATTTTCTTTTTGAAATCGACAGATCATGTGGAAGCCCATGTATCAATTTTATCCAGATCAGCTGTTAATGAAAAATGCTGATGCGTTTACATCATTATGAAAAAAAAATGACAATAACAAACCGTCAACCTTCTCGAAAATCCATAAAAAATTACAAATTCAAAGCAGAGCAACACGGACCTAAAAAAAAATAGAGGTAGGGTCAGGTGCCTAGGAGGAGTGAGCATCCTCTGCTAACCGGTCGCACCCGCCGTATGCTTTTTGCCACAATTGGGCATGTTATAATCGAGGTAAATGTAAAAATGGAAAAAATGTAATAATATGGAATAAAATAAATAGTTGATGATTTGGTTTGTCTGTGATGGTCAAAATAAAAACATAAAAAATAAAGCCAACAATACGGACCTCCAATACATTGAAGGTAGGATCAGGTGCCAAGGAGGAGTGAGCATCCTCTGCTGAACGGTCACACTCCCCGTGTGCTCTTTGTCGTAATCGGGGAAAACCCCCGGAAAAGTCCGTAGACAATTAGGTGTTCATTATGGTCTTACATTAATTAATGGAGACTGCCCAACAAGAATGACAAAAGGATGTTTGATTTGTAGTCAATTGACAAAATTGGAGAAACGCCAAGTTAACCATACACCCTTATATCGACATACCTGTAGTGAGTATGATGATCCCAAGGTCCGATGAATTGAAACCCAGAATCATATGATGTATTTTAGATAGAACAAGTCAAAAATAAAGCTGCTTTTCATGTATTTTTTAAAAACAAATTATCATTAAAAAAATCTACTGGTACTGTACCAGTTATCGGCTAAGACCAGTTAATGGCACGCAAATATCCAAGATTTTTTAATTCATTCGTCTGTTTCGAATAAAGAAAAGTAAGTTTGCTTGAAAACTTTCTTCAATATGTTTTAAACATGAGCTTTAACGATCATTGTTTACCGCTGATTTACATCTTTGCACTTCAGCTGTGGGGGAAGTGCCGTAATAAGTTAAAAATAGAATATGACCTCTTTGTGATACGTAATTATATCATTACATATAACATTTATAAACAAAAGGAACTCACTATATTCAGAGAGATTTATGGCGCAGTGTAACGCTTGATTGTATAATTATGAATTGATTAGCGTAAGGTTTTGTGTATTACCGTATGATAATAAACGAATAATTTTATGAGTTTTGTTTACGTATAATAACCCCTACGACCTATAGGCTGACCCCGCAAGGAACATAATTTAATTTACACTTTGCGGAATATAAAATCAACATGTACAAGGATTATACTATGTTATTATCACGAAGCCGATAACTGGTGCAGTAAATCATAAAACCTCGGCAAATTCGGGGCGAGCTAAAAAGCACAGAAACGATATGTTTTGGGTTCTAAATGATGATGTAATCTAACCGATGGATACATAAAGAGTTCACAATTTAAAGTATGAAAAGTTTTATTCCAATATATCTTTCCGAAAAAAGGAAACACGAAAAGAAAACGTAAAATTATAGCCGATAACTGGTACAGGGCCAGTACAGTTAACCAGTTTTAGAACATTGTTGACTTTCATATTTTAGTATTTACAAATCAGCCCAACATTGTAATAAATAAGTTGGCAGTATTTTTTTAACATTTGTCAGATATTCATAGTGATAAAAACATACAGTAAAACACGGTTATAACGAAGCGTCAGGGACGGGCGATTTTGCTTCGTTATAAGCGTAATTCGTTGTATTCGTCAAGTTTAGAACATGTTATATAGTCACGGGGAATAGCAATCACTTTGCTGTAACCGTCAATTCATTATAAGCGTGTTCGCTATAACTGTGTTTTACTGTATTTTGTTCAGATATTTTTCTTCCATATAATAATTGAGGAGATAATCTGAGAGCACAATCAACAAAGTAAAAAAAAAAAAAAAAAGGTAAAGAACTTGACACTGGTTGATATGACCGAGGGTTATACGCTGCATTGTTAATAACATGAATGCAGCGCTTTCATTTCATAAATTGGCCATTTAAGTTTTTTTGCACTGCTTAATCAAGCTAAAAGAAATGCTCAAAGGTTTAATTATGGGACGATCACGATTAAGTTTTTGCCAGGTAACGAGAAAAATAAACAGGGCGTGAATATATTTTTAATGTAACATAGTGCGCTAGAGGCCTTGAATGTAAAAAGGTAAGTAATTTTCTTGTTGATTCATAACATAATTGTATTTCCTTAGATAAAGTGTCAGCTTTACTCAAAAACATGTTCATCTAAGTAAAGTGTTGATAACTATTAATAGTCTATTAATATTATAACTATTATTTACGACATAAGACACACGGTGGGTGTTACTTTTCAGCAGGAGATGCTCACTTCTCTATAGCGCCTAATCCTGCTTTTGATTTTGTAGTGGTCCGTGTTATGGACTTTTGAGTTTGAGCACTGTTGGCTATCAACCCACTTTATCTAAATACAATTTCATAATAAAACTAATAAAACTGTGATAGGGAAACATTATACATGTATGAAAAGATATCTATTAGTCTCAAAATATAATAGAAGTCGCAATTCAGTCATAATATTCGATTTTGATGAAATTGTAAAGTGTAATTTAAATGTTCTAGTAATTCGCTATATCAAATATTGACTTGATTTAAAGTCACACATGCAAGAATGATCTAACTTGTATTTGTTTGCATTGTTTGGCCCCTTCTATAGGGTGTTTATAGAATTCAAGTTTCTACGTAAAACATGATAATTACACAGCGAGTTTTAATAAACAGCTCTGCAGTCTTTTGTAACACGTAAATATATGAACTGTTTTTATAAACCATTGTTCATGTTAAATCAATGCTCTTGCAGAATAGAAATTAAATTGCATGCAACTCTCTTAAAAATATAAATCAACAATATTATTCAAAGCCAAATCTTAAACTAAAAAAAGACATCCGAAGTAAAATGAAGCAATTCTTTAAATCACACATTGATTCAAAGGATTAAAACGGTTGTTTTCCATAAAGAATGAATGAAAGCATGAATTTCAAATAGGTGGGTTAATAAACGACACATTCTTTCTTTTGTTGTTAAATTAAAAAAAAATCAAACAGATTAGCTTATTTTGATAAAATATAACTGCATAATTTCAAACAATCATGCTCAATCTTTTCAATTTTCTCGCATTAAAATATTTTATAGTTTTTGTATGAAATTCTTGTATAAAACAATGTCTCCAGAACGTTTGTTTGTAAACCATACATTTTCGATCCATACTTAAAATAAAATCTAAAAAGTTCTTAACGTCTCCTATATCTAAAATTATATGTTTATGAATCAAATTTTGTTGTTAATCCATACAAAGAAATTTTGAATTATATCCTAAAGAAACAAGAGGTTGTATCCTATCATCGGGTCTACTGCTACAAATGTACGTTGATGCCATCAGTAAACGAACTTCGGTTAAATTGTTTTCTATAGACAAAGATAAAAAACAAAGGAGAGTATAAATTTTCTTTGGGAAATATGGCGAATTAGTTTTAAATGCATGGGTAACAACAATTGCGGCATATGTAATATTTGTTTATTTAAGTCTTACTTAAAAAGGTTAATTAATAATTGTTGGCAGACAGAATTAGCAGACAGGCATTAAAACCAATACAATATCATATTATGATGGGACAGAAAAGAAATGTTATTTAGGGATATCAAATAGACTAAAACCATTCCTACCTTCACGAAGCCAGATATCTGTCACACTGTTTTATAAATAAGCCAGAGTCGTTGCCAAATAATTAATAAATCATTCAACGTTTCTATGAGAAATATTATACAAATTAAAATACAATGTTATTTTTTCCTTCAATTTAAGGCTGATGATTTTTTTAAACAACATATTTTCTCTTACCATTTTGAATTTGTAAGACTAAAAAATGAAATAAATAAGAGATCAAAATTCAAGTCCTGCAAATAATACTTGACTAGCCCCTGAACTATATCTATAAAAGTATCGGAAAAATTATATGAAAATGAATGATAAATTTAATTTCATTTTTGCCTTATTATTCCAAACTATTTGTGAGAAAAAAAAGGAAAATTATACATGCAGCACACTTAATTCTAATTAACAAAAGATACGATCCAATACGTTAACCCTTTTTAATTACAGAACAAATGGTACTGGGATTTATAAATGATGGCTAACTCAAAGTATGCATCAACGCGGGAAACCACCAACCTTGCTCGTGTAGCCCGCATTATATTGGGTCCTTGTACAGATTTTCTTTGTGATGTTCTCAAGAAAGAGATCCCCCCGTCAACACTGTCACAGAAGGTAACGACACATTTAGCTAATTTACAAAAACGGAAACAACCTCCAATTACCAAAGAACAAGAAAGGGTCATACACAATGGAAACTACTCAGACTTTGATATAACTTTACTCTTTTTTCTTTTGCGAAATATATCGAACATTTCACCACATGCAAAACAATGGGGAAATGAACCAATCCCATGTGACAGGAGTGTGTCAGCAAACATTGAAAGAATTCGTTTGATAAGAAACAAGTACGGGCATTGTACAGATATATTTATTTCCGACACCGATTTTAATAAGAAAGTTCTAGAAATTTCCAGCATTATTCAGGATTTGGAAAAGTACCTACGCATATCAACCATTTATCAGAACGCAGTTGTTAAGATCACAAAATGCTCTATGGATCCTGAACAGGAATCTAAATACATCAAAGAGTTGCAGAATTTGGATACAAAAATTCATGATATTTCAGGTAGCTATTTTACTAAAATATACTTAAAATGATACTTTTGCATCTAACTAGAGACATATAAGCTCGTTTTTAAAAAAAGATACACAAAGTATTCACTATAATTCTTTTTCATAAACAGAGAGAACAAAAAGAATTGAAAAAAGATGTGTTCCCGAGAATGTAAAAGGTAACCATTTTTTTACTCTAATACAAATGCAATATTCGTTTTTGAAATTTTTTGAAATTATATTTTAACAAATAACATAGCATAAAAATACAATGTTAGTAGCATGTACCTTATATATATATATATTATTTTTCCCTCAGACTGAAATGTCACACTTTTGTTGGTTTAAACATAGCACGTGATTTCCTCATATATCTCTTTGTTAGTTCACTGAGAATTAATATTAGGCAATATGGCCATTATTGATCGACGCTTCCCCTACTCATTTCGACATTTCATATTTTCAAATACAGAAACCACATGCTATAAATTCTTTAAAAATCTGGAGTAACTGCCCCTTGCAATTTTGTAAAATAAGGATAGTTGCCCTATGAATATTGACGTCACATTGTTGTGTCTGGAACAAAACATAATGGCCTCATCGCAATTTGCTCAAATAGGGAGAAAACGATTACAATTGAATAGCAAAAAAAAGAAACAAAAACAAAACAAAACATTGATAGTAAATATGTGTTAAGCGAAGATTTTTAAAGAGTATATGAAATGTGAAATTAGTAATTTTAAGTTTAAATGAGTTAATTTGGACAAAGTTATAGGCATCTTGTACATGCGTTTTTGTGAAAAAAATAAGTATGTCATTTGATAGTCCTCAGGAAAAACAAAACACTTATTTGTAGTCAGTCAGTATCAAACCAATATATATATATATATATATATATATATATATATATATATATATATATATATATATATATATATATATATATATATATATATATGAATGAAATTTTTTTGTTTTTTTTAAACAAGATGATTAATATAACGTTTTAATTAAAGAAAAGGTAGGATTCAATCAGCATTTGTGATAAAACTGAGATGGTTTGCATTCACTTGATATGTTTATTGTTTTGTGGAAACCGCAGGGTAGTGTCATTTTAGGTTAAGGCATATACGTAAGCTATTTATTTATTTGCTGTTAATAAATGCACCGATGTGGCAGTAATGTACTATTTGATTTCATTGCATTGATATCTCTTTCAAAGGATGATACTTAGTTGATCTGATTCAAAACGATTAATGGATCTCACGATTTTGAGTATAACAGTAAGAATACGACGCTAGTTTTTCCACATGCTTCTTTAACACCCCCGTGGAACAACTTTTAAATCAGAATTTCATAACGTATAGCTGTATAAGATGTATCAAGCATCACCTTTTTGAAATGAGTTTTTTTAATTGCCAAAGTGTTTTCTTTAAAGACACGTATTTTAAATTGAGATTTAAATTACGGTGTAAATTACTGCGATTTGAGCTTTGATTTTTAGCCGGGCTCCGCTGAAAGTCCTGGCTGTAGGCAGGTAAATTGCCAATGTTACTATAAATAGCACAACTTCAAAAGTAAACACAAAAACAAAGAGCGTCAAAGTAAAAGCTTCCGATAAACCAAATAGTTACACAATGAGCCATGCTATGTCAAAAGTGTTGGCATTTTGTTTTTCTTTTAATTTCGAGAGAATTTGTCAATCCTATTTAGTTTTCTTATCAATAACGTGTTTTAAAAACAAAAATATGCATTTTGGACACATACAATGCGCAGGAATTGTTATGAACTACTTTGCTGCGCGTGGAAGAAATGGGATCAAATATATAACGCTTGTTGCAAAATTCAAGTCAGCAACTCTTGAACTTTTTTCTACAGACAGACATATTTTTGTTTATAGCCGCTTACAAAATTTGGTCGCTCGCTCTCTGACGTTTTGTCGACATTAAAACCATAAGAGAGAGAGAGAGAGAGAGAGAGAGAGAGAGAGAGAGAGAGAGAGAGAGATTTTCAGTCTTTACTACACAATAAGCATAGACACACCAAAAGAGCTCGGCTTTTAATACTTCAGTACATTGATTAATAATAGCAAGTCACATGGTTTTGTTTTTCAGCTTTATATGAAAGGGATATTTCAAAGTGGAAAGAGGATGACAGAGTGTTTTTAGAAACCCACAACTTCCCAGTGATGCTAGAGCAAGTCAGATCACAACCATACGTAACGTTTGTCGGTGTTCCAGGCTCCGGTAAAACGGCAACAGCCCGTCATATTGCTCTAATACTGCAAAAGGAAGGGTATGAAATTTTTCCAATCAAGGAAATAAACAAGATTGAAGATTATAGTAACCAAAACATTCCACAGTTGTTTGTAATCGATGATGTCCTTGGAGTTTTTGGAGTAAACGAACACGAACTTCATATGATTAATAAATACAGCGAAAGACTTAAAGATCCAATCAATCGAAAAACGAAAACCCTTGTGACGTGTCGTGAGGCAGTTTTTAGAAATGAATTGGTATCCGACTGTGTTCTGGTTAAAGGAAAGAATACGGTTCTTTTACAAAGTAAAGAAAACACATTAAACGATGACGACAAACAAGAATTACTTGAAAAATATTCTTTAGATAGAGATTTTTTGACCTCGGACAATTTGGCATCATCCTCAAGCATGTTCCCTCTTTTATGTAAACTCTTTTCAAGCGAACCGAAGTTGAAAGTTTATGGAAATTCTTTTTTCATATCACCTATTGAATGTATCCTGAAGGAATTGGACTCACTGAGAATACATAACAAGCACCAGTATGTCTCGTTAGTTTTACTTATGGCTAATAAAAACAAACTGTCAGAAAAAATGTTAGATAATGGCAATAATGCAGCTAAGGAGACAATGGAAGACAATTCGTTTGCTGAGATGAAATGCAGCATTCTAAGAACATGTAAAGTGCCATCTACAACAGATAACTTTCAATTGATCAATGCCTTGTCAGAAATGAAGGGAACCTACACAAAGAAAAATGACGATGAATTTACTTTTATTCACGACTCCATGTTTGAAATTATCGCATATCATTTTGGTCGTAAATATCCAGAACTGATTTTGCAATACGCGAGTAGTAAGTACATTGCTAGTTATGTCAAACTAGATAAAGATAACTCTAGAAAAAGGAAAAGAGAGGAAGAATGCGAAGAAGATAAAGAAAGTGAAGATAAAAAACGCATCCAAACAAGTCATGAAAGTGAGACTATCATCGACTTAAGTATAAAACTGCATGAGCCCCAATATTCAATGCTAGCTGATCGTCTGTTCAAAGACGTATATAATGGCGAATTTTATGACGTGTTCGGTAACGAAGCTTTGAAAACTGCATCTGTGTTTCAAAAGTTCATTACATTATTGAACAAGAAGTCGTATAATGATTTATACACGTTACTTATATCTGAGCTAAATAACACCTCTGAAGTAGATGCATGGAAATATAAACCTAAAAAATATGGTGATGAGGAAAAGAAACACGCAAGATTGAGCATGTTTGAATATGATTTTCTCATAAATGATACAATCATCGAACGTAGGCATGGCAGATTATATCCTTATATGAGCTGTCTCAAGGGAATACAATGGGTTATTCTTTTTGGACATTATAAAATTCTTCAGTATATTTTAGATCAAATGATTCAAACAAATGGAAACATTAATGACCTGTTTCTCAGTTGCTACAATGAACACCACCAAAGTTATTCATTTATAAACCAGACAAACATTGATAATAACGTTAACAGTAGTTGCAGTGACCAAGATGATGATGAAGCTAGTTTTATAGATAGTGACTCAAATAGTGACATAATTTGTGACACGTATGATGAACCATTTTTTGTTGAGCAATGTCGCCTGCTTTGTCTCGGTTGTTATTCTGGCGATCTTGATACTGTGCAAATATTACTCAAACATGTCAATACAGACGCTCTCAATAACAGGGTTTGGCCTTCAGGCATGGTATACTTTGAAAAAAATCCATTAATTATTGCTTGCAAATATGGATATCTAGATATTGTCATGGCACTGTTAGAAGCTGGAGCTAATATCAATATGTGCGTAGACTTTGAAACACCTTTAATAGCTGCGTGTGAAAATGGACAGCAAAGCACAGTAAGAGAATTATTGAAATTGGGTGCTAGTGTCAATAAAAAAAGTGTTTTAATTTCACCATTACAGTCTGCATGTCAGGAAGGACACGCACTTATAGTTGAAGAGCTGATAAAAGCAGGAGCTGATATCAATCTGAACGCCCCCATAATAAATGCTTGCAAAGAAAATCATTTGTGCATTGTTGAAAAATTGATAACAACAGGTCTTGATCTCAATATTTCTTTGAACTCTGAATCACCGCTATTAGCTGCATGTAAAAAGGGGCATTTTAGCATAGTCAAAGAGCTGATATCATCGGGGGTTGAGGTAAACAAAAGACATGAAGGAAAAACACCGCTTATTGCTGCATGTGATGGCGGTTATTTTGATATTTTGAAATTGCTGGTTAAAGCAGGTGCTCAAATCGATCCAAATGATAAAGATAAAACTACACTTAACTTTCCCTGTTATTGGAGCCATTTGAGTATAACCAAAAGGTTAATCGAAATGGAGTCAAAAGTCGATCTGAATAACACAAACGAAAGATCATTTATAGTTGAGTGTTTTCGTGGACATTTAGAAGATGTTAAAGAAATGATCAAACGTGGGGCTGCTGTCAATATCACGGAGGAAGATAAAACACCGCTTATAGTTGCCTGCTATAAAGCTCATATTCACGTAGTTAAGGAACTGATAGACGCGGGTGCCGATGTCAATATATGCAATGAATTTATTTCAACTCTGCAAGTTGCCTGTTATGAAGGAAATTTGAATTTAGTCAAAGAATTTAAGAAAGCAAAGTTTGACGGCAATGAAATTTCCAATTTTGGAAATGCTTTAATGGGTGCATGCTTTTTCGGACATATGGGTGTAGTTAAAGAATTAATTGAATGTCAAGCTGACGTCAATCAGATACATAGAAACGAAACTCTGCTATCAACTACAAGTTATATGGGACATTTAAACATTTTGAAAGAGTTGATAAAAGCAGGGGCTGATGTCAATCTTAGCAACGGAAATGGGACACCTCTGATATTTGCATGCTATCGTGGACATATCGATATAGTCGAAGAGTTAATAAAAGAGGGGGCTGATGTCAATAAAAAAGATTGCAACAAAACACCCCTAACAGCTGCATGTGAGGGTAGACATATACGTGTGATCGAAGCGTTGGTAATTGCGGGGGCTAATGTCAATCAAAGCGATGGATATAACACACCTCTAGCAGCTGCATGTCAAGAAAATGTTTTTGGTGTGATTAAAAAGTTGATAAATGCAGATACTGATGTCAATTCCTGCGTTGGTAACAAAACGCCACTAACAATGGCTTGTGAAAGAGGGCATTTGTTTTTGGTCGGAGAGTTGATAGATGCTGGCGTTGATGTTAATCAAAGCGACGGAAACAAAACACTGTTAACAGCGGCATGTGAAGAAGGACATTGGCCTGTGGTCTTAATTTTGATAAGGAATAGGGCTGATGTCAATCAAAGCGATGGAAGCAAAACACCACTTACAACAGCATGTGAGTTAGGAGATTTGAACATAGTCAAAATGCTGATAAAAGCGGGTGCTGATGTCAACCAAGGCGATGGAAACAAAGCACCACTGACAGCTGCGTGTGATGGAAATAATTGGGATGTGATCAAAGAGTTGATGAAGGCGGGCGTTGAAGTCAATCAAAGGGATGAAAACAGAAAACCACTAACAAATGAACGTGCTACCAATGGTTTATTCGGATTTGTCCTTGACAATTTAACCTATGATGGTTAATATTAGAATTAAAGTGACAAAGAAACCATGTCAATGTTATTGAAATTAAGTTGCAATGAATGAATTTATATACTCGAGAAAGAACAAGGGACGTTATTAGCCGTATTTGGCCGCAAAATTTATCATATTTTCAACGTCTTAGTTTTGTTTTTTGATGTGGTGCATTGTACTAAGTTCGATACTGGCTAAATTCTACAGGCACCAAAATGACGTCATTTGTCATTATGACGTCACTAGTGTACGCTAAACATGGAATGGTCTCCAAAAATCGTTATAATATATAGAAATATGAATAATCTTTGCTGAAATTAAAACCTTTCACATGCATTAACCACTTTTATATTTAACATACTTATTTTCTGTATCATAACAAATTCATATACTGAAAATGTTGACGGTTAATAACTGTGAACAATGTGAATTTTAGCAAAAAAGGATTAGAAAATTGCACATTTTAACAACGTAATTCAAACAACGCGATCCGACATGGACAGTTACTCGGCGTAACACGCGGTTTTTACTGGTGAAAGAGGGTTTTATCTAATAAAAATCTAAAATAATTTTTGTATACGTAAGAGAAGCCAAAAGGAAAAAAGAAATAGAAATTGCAACCGAAAAATAAATAAATTGATAAATAAATAAATAGAAAATTACAACACATACACTTTTTAGATGTAAACGATTATATAAAATTTTTACAGTGGATTTTTTGTTGAGATCATAACAGAAAATAATTGCCAACATATTGAAAGGACTGATCAAAGCACTAATAATTTCCTCTTTAAGTAAACACTTTATGTTTAAGTCCATTTGTATCCGTCATATGTGATCGAAGTAGTTTAATCAATCGTAAAACCAGGACAGACGTTAGACATATTGTCATATTGTCTTCGTCTTCCGTGATCTTTTCTTACTTTCGACTAGTACCGATGGTCGGCCTATTAAATAGACAAGTTCGCAATTGCTGAATATTCACCTGTAACTTCGTGGGCATTGCTTCATTTATCGAGAAAAAGGGTTCCGCGCCTGACCGCCGCGTATATATATATTCACCGATAGCCTGTAAATGTTAAACCTAATCCGTATACGGTTGATCGTCAGTGCATCAGTCGATTTGTCAAAATCGCCCCAAAGACCTGTTGACCCTCGATCGTCAGTCGGCCGACATTTAAGAAAATCCAAATGTCGATCGACCGAGCGACGACAGACATAAGAACTTTCTTCCGAAGGTCAAAAGATGATCGAGAATTGCTCGATGGACTACTAGTATTGAACGACTGGTTTAACTAAAGAAATCGGCCACCGACGCAGAAAAAAAATGTAACTTGGCCCGATGGACACAAAATTGGTCGGCCGACGAAAAATGAATACGACATCGTCCAAGACAACGGCAGAGGAACTGCATGCCGACTGTCACCCGATTAATTCCATTTTTACCCCCCCCCCCCCAAAAAAAAAGTCCGCCGTTGCTCGTTTTTGGAAATGTGTCTCGGGTTTTACTCTATTCAGCGATATCAAATCTAAAATATTAATGAAAACAATTATACATTCTCGATAAAAACAATATATGAAGTTAATTTCAACTTATATTTTCTTTCTATAAAACATTTTTATATTTACTAATATCTATTTTTTTCCCTATAAAACATGCACATGTTTCATACACCGGTATATTAAAGGAATAAGGAATCATTCTTTGAGTATTATGAGGTGATCATTTAGGTCGGGGCGTGATCAAATCCAATAAAGCCCGGCTTTTTGATAGATTTGATCACGCCCCGACCGAAATGATCACCTCATAATATTCAAAGAATGATATCTTATTACTTATATTCATGTAATTTTCAGCAATTGTACGATTAATTATTATTCTTGGCTTTTGAAAATGGTAGATATCATTAGATTTTAAAACACGGCATTTTTTGGCCAATAACGTCCCTTGTTCTTTAATCCAAATATTCAATAAAACAAATATATCTGAATATCTGCAAAAAAACCTGTAGTTTAGTTCAATGATTGATAAGAAATGGTATCATTGTTAAATATTTTTAAATAAAGACTTTAAAATATATTTGTAATCTGTTTTCGTTTATATTTTTCATACAGCTGCTTTTACATGAAGCAATAAGCAAATAATTTTATATATTGTATCAGTGGACTTTTGTTTGTTTGTAATAAAATGAATGAAAATCTATTAGAATCAGTAAGGTCTTTTATTATTAGTGACCAATGAGGAGACGGTTATTTTGCAAAACAAGAACCAAATGTAGTTTTAAATTTGTGGTGATATTTAACACAATAACAGTTTAATGGTTGATTGTGTGTTGATAGTTGCAATAAGGTATTACAGATTTTGATTAAGTCTTGTCTGTGTAGAATTTTCTTTTGTGTATATCATAGCTACAAAAACATAGCCTAACAACATAGCCTAAAATTTATGCCAAACCATCTCATGAAATATACGTGGTTGTGCATTTTGCGAGATGTATAACAAAAAAGAACTCGGGAATGTACGTAATCTGGAGAGCTTCAATTAATGATTCAGATATAAAGATAATGGGTTTATAAAATTGCATTACAAAGAAAAAGCAAAAAGAAAAAAGGATGAAATTTAAAGATTAGAGGCAGAAGTAACACGAAATCTAAATCAAATGATCCGTTTTCAGCATC
Source organism: Magallana gigas (assembly GCF_963853765.1). Classification (NCBI taxonomy): domain Eukaryota; kingdom Metazoa; phylum Mollusca; class Bivalvia; order Ostreida; family Ostreidae; genus Magallana; species Magallana gigas. The sequence continues at coordinate 22,254,387 of NC_088853.1, read as the reverse complement.
TGTATTAAAAGAATTGATAAAATAAGTATGGTAAAAACAAGTATATAATCAGAAAGAATAACTGAAACAGTTGTTAAGTACAGCGTATATATAAATTTGAGGAAAACATTGAAGAAAATGTACAAATTTTGTTTCAAGATTTTTTTTAAAAATGTTTAGACCAATGCGTTTCATATTTTACAGTTTTTGACTTATGAAGGGCAACGCATGACATGGATATATCTTAACTTTAAAATAAAAATCAAAGGAACCATAACAATTACATGGGCAACAATTCTGCATGTATAGTAATTATCGAAACAATATTGTACTAACTTACTAATGTAAATTAAAAGAACAACAAAGTTGCTTATGACTTATCTAAACTTAATTCTACTACCGTTATTGCCGAGATCAAAGAGATGCCACAGACATTATCTGCCAATATACCACGAACGTCATAAGTAAATTAGCTGATCAGAAATACCTATTTGTCTCGCACTGATCAGAAAAGTGCAACTTCAAACCATTAAAAGTTTTAAAACCATATCAATTCGTTTCGTTTGAAGTAATTAAAAATTATTTTAAATTCAATTAAATTTAAAATAGCAACATATTATTACATATAACGACCTTAACAAACATGTTAAGTTATTTATACGGTAATATAAATGACTTTAATAGCAGTTTTATCTAGGTCGCCGATTGGATGATACTGTAATGCGAAGCTACAAATTATACCAAAATGTACAATTGTTGCTACGTAGGAAAAAACTATATGAATCGTTCTAATAATGGGGTTTTGTATGTTATTATCATTCAACTAATACATGTATATTTACGATTTATTGTGATTTAGCTAAGCATATTTTTTATTTTATTTAAAAAATACCTTTTTTATAAATGTTACAATGTTTAAAAAACATTATTATGCACGGTTGATAATTCATCTTCGTTCAAAGACAGTCATTGCTAACATTAAACCATTCGACGCGTCAGCTTGGTTTATTAATGTCATATATTTTCTTTCATATACTTCGTAGATAATTTGAAAGTTCACACTTCTTGTACAACAGGCTGTATGCATCCCTTGCACAACAAGATTATTTTATGAATAGTCACATACAATTGACAATGATCTGAAAAAATGTACTTATGTATAAGCAATATAAAGTGTAGCTTTTTCTTGGTAGTTGATCATAAACAAACACCATTGTTAAAATCTATCTAGTCGTCCGAGTTGTGTTGATGTGTTGTTTGAAACACATTTAAAAAGTGTTGATAATATTACTAGTTACCTCAATTTACATTTCCGCTTGGCATTCATTTTCTCTTAACAGAATCAGCATAGAATCTCTATCTAACTGTGTGATGTTACGAACATGCATTGTAATGAACATAACTGAGAATATTACGTTGTTAATGTTTAACAACAACGTCTTATTTTAACCGTAACTAAATTAAAAAGAAGCATCGTCAATGTAAACTTTTATATTAAAAAAAAACATTTTTTTTTTAATTTTTTGTTTTTGTTTTATTCTTACAAGAAAACATATCTCTTCAGTGTATTTCCCGCACAAATTTGAACATTCCTTGCCTGCGCTGTGTCTAAAAAAGAGAAGTAACACAGAAAAATGTTGTTTAGTTATCTTATCTCTCTCTTTCTCTCTCTCTCTCTCTCTCAATGTTTTTTTTTCCTAGAAAGGTAAAAGTTTATATATCTTGTGTTCTTATTTAATATCAAATTTCGAAATATTTATAAGTACATGGACAAACCAAATTTTTACTAAACAGTCTTCGGTGTCTTACACGTTACAAAGTCAACTTGAAAGTAAAATGTTCGTTTAAATTACTCAACAAACTATTTACCGTCTCGTCGTCATCTTTGAAGCAAGACCGCAAAGGAAGCCTCAGATTCGAAATTGTTAAAGGAACGGTGTAGCCGACTGTGATTCGAACTAGATGAACTCTAGACATAAATCCGTTTAATACTTCGACATTCCAATGTTCTCCTTCTGTGAACTGGTCATAATACTACAATGGGAAATAATTGTGTTAGTTAATACATGAAAAATAAAACTATGTAGTTATATTTAGTCAGTTTAAAAAAAAAAACCCAAAAAAACCCCAAAAAACCAAAAAAAAAAAAGAAAACAAAACAGACCAAAAAAAACCCCAACCCCATAAACAAACGACCGCCTACCCCCCCCCCCCCCCCCCCCCCGAAATAAAAAGAAGATAAAAGTAACGCAAAACAGAGAACCAATTATGTTGATACAAAATAATTTTAAAATTTCTTCTGACGATAAGTAATTAAACTTGGATTAACATGTCGGATTTTTATACGTTCGCGTTTGAAAAACTGGCAGTGGTTGTGAGAAGCTAACAAACATTTTTTTTTAAATACATACACGTAGCATTATCATTTATAGTAATCTAAAACGGTATCAAATTAATTATCTTCTATGAAAAATCCTAAAATTGTTATGTTTTGAGTTGTTGTATTGATACAATACCTTAAACAAATTTCCCTTTTTGTCAAATTTACTTATCAAAAAAAACCCAACTAATTATTTAACGAAACAGTGCTTGTTTAATAGACTATAATAAATTCGATGACTACATTTGTTGAACGGTATCAGACGGGTTTTTATCTTAGAGTAGATTTTAGATTAAAATAGACTTGATTTCAGATTTTTATTCGATTGAACAGCTAGAAAATTAAATGCAGAAACAACTTTTTTCCTAAGTAAAATAGTCAAATCAAATTACATTACAAAAATAATATACAAACCAAACAAACACAATACATGTAACATAATTAAAAAGGACGATGTCGTGTTGTCTGATTTCATAACTATCGGCTGACGAAACTGCAACCATTTGCTTTTGAAATTACGTATTATAAAAATCTACTTTAAAAATTCCGTCTTCTTTTGTGATTCTGTATGTTAATTTTTCTACAAACATATCTACATTGTATGTCAATACCATAAGTAACCCTAACGATATACATTAACACATATCATATTACATTAAAGTGGTCCCATGAAAATACTTACAAGTCTTGTAAAATTTTGTGTGCCATTTGTAAATGCCACAATCACGTTAAATGCCTTATGGATAGTGAAAGACACCTTTGCAATGTTTGTGGCCTTTCCCGAGAGAGTCAAAATAAAACGTGCGTAGCCACTGTGCGTGGGTAGAAATGTCTGTCCATTGGAAGTAAACATCTCGTTGAAAGAACCGTTATAAAAACCGTCAGTGGTTATCACAGCTTTATTCATTGCATCACACACTAAAATTGAGCAAAATGTATGCATGCTTAAGAAGACAGGAAAATATTCACAATTCAATTTCATAATGAGTTAAAAAGAGAATAAAATACTTTTAAATATTCGAAAAATCACAACCTTACGAGCTCGTACTGCGTTAAAAAAAACTGAACGCTGATGTACTGACCTACTTCACACGCCGAACCCTCGAATCCGGGTTTACATTTTGTACAAAAACCTGTGCTGGGATAACATGTCTCACAATTAGAAGGACAGGACTTTGAACATTCCGCTAGATCCGCCACAGGACTTGGACATCCTTAGTTAAAAACAAAACACGATTTAAATTGAGTACACGTGCACTTGTTATTAGTGGAATATTCAAGGAGTAGGCCTACACAAGTTTTTCTTTCTTTTTTTCTTTTTTCTTTCAGAAAGTTGTGATTGTTTACGTATGTGATGTACATTATCAGTTGTCATTATTACATGTTCTGTCTGTTTATAACGCGACGCTATTGGAATATATTTATGCAACGAGCTATTTATCAAAAGTATGGCGGGTGATTCTAATACGCAATACCATAAACCTCCACTTCACACAAATCCCCAAAAGCTTTGTGACGATAATCAGGCCCGTAATAGACCCCAGGCCGACGTTCATTGTAGTAGATGACGTATTTCCCACTGTGTTCACATTTTATGGTCAAGTGATCCGGTAAAGTATATTTAGTAAACCCAGGGTCTTTATAGCACAATATACCGTCATCTTTGTCGGCCGTGTTCGAAATGTACACTGCAAACCCGAGGTAATATGGCGCAAACGTACTCCTGAAAACTGAATGTTTAAAATTAAAAAAAATTATCTTCAAAGAACATATAAAAGTTAAATGCCAAATTATAAACTGTTTGTCAAATAAAACATAAAGAAAATTGTATACAGTATACATGTATATACATTTATATATACCCACGATTGATACGGCCATTTTTCACATTAAGCCAGATGTCGTTACTTCTGCTAAAATATTCTTTATTATATTGTCTACTTTTTAAAGTTTATATTAAAGTATTACAGTACTATTGATCCTTCTTATGTGTTTCAATTCGGTTTTTGTATGTGGATATAAATTCCACGTTACGTACGTGCTGTAGAATTATCCGTCCTGAAATACAGGTTAATGAAGCTAATCCTGTACTGTTTCTGCAGATTCACCCACCACGTAATACTCTGATCTGGGCTTGTGATTGTGCACTGACCGTCGCTATAATGGCGGGATTTCAACCCGTCGACAGCTTTATCGCTCGAATACAACTTATCATAGGTTGAGGACTGCCATGTGCGTTTTTTATAGCTCAAGTTCTCCAGATCTTAAAAATTCCAAATTACAAGCTTTGTACTACAGTGGTAACAACGTTATTGTTGACAAGTCAATCGTGTAAAATCGTTCGTGTAACGTGGGTGATCGTTCGTGTAACGTGCGGGATCGTGCGTGTATCACAGAAATTAGTTTGCGTTTTTTACCGTGCGTGTTCGTGCGTGATCGTGCGGTTTTTTCGTTTTGTAACTTTTTTACGGAATTTCAGAATTTATTCTTAAAACAACGACAAGTAGTTTTTGTAATACAATGTGAATTTTTAACTTTTTTTTAATAGAAGAACATTGACAGTTGTTAACATTCATTCTCTCTTTCGTCGTTAAATACATTTAGCAAGACTTTCCACAGCTCAATCAATCCTTTGTTCGGTCGAGTTAGTTTTGCATAATTTTATAATCAGCCTATATCAAGCATCCATTGTGTCTTGACACATAATTTTCATCAGCAAGAGCGACACTTTGAATGAAAGCTGCCAAGCTTACCCATTCCCCGTTTTAATCTAAACGAGTATTCCCGCCGTTTTTTTTCTTTCATGAGAATACGATGCACATTCCTATCTGGTACATTGTGTAAACATTTGTTTGAAATAAAATTTCTATAGACACTTTAAAATTTAGAATAAATAGAAATAAATCAATTATGTACTGTAAATAATGAAAATATTGGATGTGGAAAATCGAAATTCTTTGTAACAAGGTAATAAATTTACCTCTATCCCGCATAATCAAATCGTACGTAAGGGAATTTGATTACACAAACAGTCAACTCGTACATGTATGTAAATAATTTCGTGTAGTTTATGCATTATCTTCATTTCATTTACACTTAAGTTATTATTCGTTATGGAGACAAAAAAAATTACTTTGTGTATGAATCCTATATTTTTTTGTTTGGAAGTCTTAAAATATAAAACAGTACATGCCTACTGTACATGCCGCTTTTCAATAAAACACAAACATAAAGCAATACAAATTAAAGCAATACGTTTCCTTAATTCTAATCTTAAAAATTAATTCTGATTTTGCGTGTTTAATGGTGTAGAATCGTTCGGTTGCGTGTTTTATCGTTTTTGTTGGTGTATCGTGAAAATTCAGTAAGTTAGTGATCGTCCGTGTATCGTGCGTGATCGTCCGTGTATCGTGCGTGATCGTTCGTGTATCAGAATACTGCGTGTCGTTTGTCAACAATTACGTTGCAACTACTGTAGGTACTTTTAGTTCACACACTTAAAAAATATTGTGTTTGATTATATTGGTTTTTCAGCGTTTAACTATTACATTAATAAAATTACTAAGAGACAATATATAGATATAACAGTATCTAACATATTCAATTATATTATAATCAGTAACTATAATTGGTTTAATTTTATTAAACAACTGGGATTCAGAAAAGTAGTAAATGGGACTTAAAATATAAATATACTATTGAAAGTGATAATTTATTTAATGTAATGAAAACGCCTAGATTATCTCTTTAACTTTATTATTTTGTTACCCTATCTCTCTCTGATTCTCTCTCTCTCTCTTTCTCTCTCTCTCTCTCTCTCTCTCTCTCTCTCGCTAGCTAGCTAGGTCACTAGGTAGCAACCATTTGTTCTTGACCAGCACAGTTATGTTTTTAATGCCCTGCCCCCTCCCTCCCCCTCCAAAAAAACAAACACAAAAAACAACAACAACGTAAATAACTATGAAAAAAACCACACAAAGAAAACACATATACAAAACTAATCAAACACTCACAGGTTGAACACATGGCAAAGCATGGAATTGTGCATTCAGCATCATCCTGTCCATATTCGACGATAGGACAACCTACAATTTAAACGGGTATTTTAAAAGCAATTATTTTCGTGGAAAGTATTTTCTGGTTTATGCTCCGTTCATAGACAAGTCTTTTAGTTCACATTGTGTTGTGATTTTCAACATTGATATTCAATTTCAAATTTATGCATTTCGTGTTCGAATATAAAATAAAACTCGCCTGAAACTTCAATCTCACAGAGGTCGCCATGTGCATATTTACTGTAATCCTGTGGATAATGTATCCCAGGGAGTCTTTCATTGTAGTAGAAGACGTACTGACCAATCACAGAGCAATATATTATCACCTCATCTGGAATGGTGGACGCCGTGTAGTGTGTATCTTGAAAACAGACGACGCCATCTCGACGATCTGTTGTATTAGATACAATGATGGAAAATCCCAAAAGCCTTTTTGTGAAACCGTTGTTTGCATCTGTGATATAAATTTTTAAATTGAGGACAATAATATAATTATCCAAGAAAATATTAATTCAATGTTCAGATAAAGTACCGATCAGACCCAACCTAAAACCAGAGTAAACCCAAACTAAACCCCCGGTTTACTTTTGGGGTTTACTTGGGGTCTACTTTTTGAAAATTTAAGTCCACTCAGGGTTTAGTTTGGGTTTACGTTGGGTTTACTCGGGAATTGCTTTTGAGGTCATCTGTATTCACGGTAGTGTGAATCAGACTCGTCTTTTACCTTACCATCTGACTGGCTGTAATCCCTGCCCCTTGTATATTCCGAATACACATGCAGCGCTTGCTTTCAAGGGTATACTTCTGAACGGGGTTTACCCTCTGTGTCCACTCTGGGTTTCCAATGTACTTTGGGTTTACTCTGTGTCCACTCTAGTAAACCCGAAGTAAACCCAGAGCAAACCAAGAAAGAAAACACAGTGTTTAGTTGGAGTTTACTTTCTGTTAGGTTAGGTCTGATCGGTACTGTACATGTAAATGTCAACCAGTAAAAGAATGGGAAAAGGAATTGGTAAAACTTCACTTCTGAATGTTCCTGCTAAATGTATATTATAAGAAATATGTCATTCTACATAAGGATTAGCAAAACCGAGCCCCTTCCTTACCCCATGTCTTATTATCCGTTCTTGAAAACACACTAATGCGCTCAATTCGTCTAGGTCTCTGCAAATTCACTACCCACATAGCAAAAACTTGGTTCTCCTTGGTCGAGGTGCATACTCCTTGAGTGATAATACCAGCTAATACTTTACCATCAACTAGTCTATCACTTTGATGCTTATCAATAATCGATGTCATTTTAAAAGTCGGACGATGCAGAGCCATATTGACTGTAAAAAAATTAAAAGAAAACTAAACTTAAAAAAAACCGCTGTTAATAAACTAATAGATCATGGAATTGGTGTGTGAAACGTATGTCAACGTATGTAGCTAACTTTATTATACATATCTCATTCAAAATGATTTAATTAAGAAAAAGGTGAAAATTCACTTTATAATAAAATGAAATTGACTGAACATTAACATCTGCAAGTAAACAGATCTTGCTTCAAAAAGACATCAGGAAAATATACATCGTAAGAAAAAAATGTTTGAAATAAGTTCTTTTATAAAATTCATACTTATGAGAATTAGCAAAAAAAAGAATTATCTGCATAGATAAGATTCGTCGGAAACAAAATGCAATAAATAACTTCTTTTTTTTATAGAATTCATAGCAAGAGGAAATACCATAACTCACTTCTTTTAAAATGATCACAATAACGACCGTCGTAGCCGGGAGTACAATATCCAAGACACAGTCCGGTGAGAATACTACAGTGATGGCAGTTGATAGGACACGGCTTAGAGCAATTCCCACCATAGAAACCAAGGGGACAACCTTTAATATCAGTTGGAAACAAAGAATATTTTAATTTATGACCATTTCAGACTGTCTTGATTTCTTTAAGATGAAGGGCACCATACGAAAATACTAAAATCTAAATTATTTGAATGTTTTCTTGACTAAAAAAGACGTTACAGATTTAGAAAATTAAAGCTTAAAATTATAGTTACATCTGATATTTTTTTTTTGTTGACACTAAGATCGTCTCACTAAGTTTACATTGACTTGTCAGTAAACATATAATGCCGAGAGAATTAGCAAATTAATTTAAAAAAACGCTGATGCTATATTTGACTATAGTTATTGTTTACAAATAAAAACATAAAAAAATGTTTCTTCATTTAAGTTGTTTTTCTCTCTTATTAATAAATTCAACGATTTAAAACTGAAAATGTAATAATAAAGTCTTTTAACGTCATCACTTACCAAAAACCTCGACCTCACAGAGAGATATCTGTGATTTTGCAGAAAAGCCCAGATTTGTTGTTGACATGAGATTCCTCGTAATGTGTTGATATAATACGTATCGGCCTACTGTACCACAGTATGCGGTGGTTTTAGGATGTATGTCTAGTGAAACGTGGTTGCTCGCGTGGTAGCAGACATATCCGTCTTCTTTTTCTGTTGTATTTGATATGTAGATTACGGAATCCAAGAAAATGCTTTCATTGGTGGCTTTTGAAAATCAAAGAAATAAAAAATAGTAGTATAAAGGTCGTCAACCCAAATAAGTCTTTACCTACATGTATAATTGTTTACCTGTTGAAATAAATATGGAATTTTATTATAACATATTAAAAATTATTATTCAAGAACGGGTTTAATTTTTAAGGAAAATAACGGCTGTGTGAGCAAGCACAACAATCTATGTACGAACTTATACATGTACGGAAGACAAGAACTTTGCCTATTGATTGTGAATTTGATTTTTTTTTATATAAAATGTTGTACCAGGTTTGTTATATGCATGTGAATTTTAGAGTTGAGAAAATGTTGACATTAATGAACGTGTCAATTTAAAATATTTGAAACATATACATAATTTGAAAGGTGTACACCTAATTACCTGGTATATGGTTAAACTGGACGATTTCCCCAGACTGTATATAACAATTTCTACTAGCATTTTCATTTTGGGCCAACATTAGCAATAGCAGTGAAAAAAATAAGCTAAATTACATATATGTATGAATGTACATGCATACTTCATGAGAAAAATACCAAATCAATGGCTATACTCTATAAAAACAATTAGACAAATGCCGACTTTTAAATGTTTGGTATACCATTATAACACCAGTTGGATTAAGACAACTAATAAACAAACGTTAAGAGATCAGTTTTGACAAAAATGACAACTCGATATTCAGGAATCGATTAAAGGGTGATATAGAGAATTTATATGTATATTGTATTTATGTAAATATGCTTTTTTTTCTTCATGTACCTCATATGCCATTTTATGGTTTTGATTGAAAATTAACATGAATTTAAATTGAACTGAATAAAGTAAACGTTACAAAAAGTATAAAACTGAGGTACCATAACTTCACCTTTGTTGGTTGTTTTGATTTCCATTTTATGACGTTCAAATTATGCAATATACACATGTAAAATAATTTTTATTCGAGAGTGCACTATGTGTTTGCGAGGTTAGTGAGGACATTGCATTTCAATCAAGTAGTTGTTCAGATAAGTTCACCAGGTGTCCAAGTAGCGTAAACGACAATTCGCGAGCTTATAACCGATACAACACAAGTTCGATCCCCGTAATCGACAGTGGCTGTATGTGATAAATTACGACAGTCGCCCGCTTGAACATGTAGTTCTTTCCGGGTACTCCTGCTTCTTCCCAGACCAATGACACCCTCACGCTTACATCTTTGCCAACAAGAGATTTTATTATAAGTTATGGAACTTGTTTACCAATCGTTGTAAAATTGATAATGTTTAGTTAACAGATTTAAACCAGTTGGTTTCATTACTCAAATCAAGGGATGTTAACGAGTATACGAGTACTCGACTAGAGGAACATTTAAAACATGTTCATGTTTTCTTAACGCAGCAGTTTTTGAGCTACGAATAAAAATTAGTTTTCTTTTTTTATCATTTTTTATTTCTAAGTTACCGACTGTGCAATTGTAACATTTTTTTGTAACGTTGAGCGCCTTACATATTGATCTCTTTTGATTTTGAAGAGCAAATATTTGTTTTGAATAGAAAAATTTAGGCAGATACTTACTAAAGATGACCAATGTAATGGGCCGTGTAATCAGTTGGTCAGTAGAGTATATGTATGTTTGATCAGACATTTAATCATATCAATATTTAATAAAAGGGGTTTAGTTTTTTTATAATCATTAAACTTAATTTTTGATTAGGAATGTGATGATGTTTTAACATGAAACTGATCACACTTGATCTGTTTTTGATATTATGGAGCTCATTTTCTTGTAAGTGTCACAAGTAAAAGCAAAAGATAAGGTATTTGCTAATGACTATTAAGATAAAATACTTCTTTAATTTATCAAGCAAAATGCATTTAGTAAATATTTTTATAATAAAGTTATAAAATGTATTTTTTAGTTTAAAATACTATATACGTGAAATTATCATTATTTGATTTGAGAAGGACACACAGTTCCAAAAAATCAACGAGTGCACATATGCTTCACTATCGCTCGACTAAAAAACCCATGATTAGTCGACTAAGCCAATCGAGTAAAATTGACATTTCTGCTTAACATGAACACAAGAAAGAGTATTTCACTTACCATACCTTTGTCCACCGGATTTATGATATAAAACTACTGTATATATACTGTACGTAGCCTCGAGGTCAACCATCCACGTGACTTCCTTCGAAGATGGGTAGGACATTGCGCACTGATCCCGTCCTCCTGAGCTAGTCTCGTACAGCCCATCTACTGCCTTCGCAGAGGAATATTTTTCAAGAGTCTGCCATGTAGGCTTCCTATACGCCAGGTTATCTGTATTTATAAAAGTATCCAATAGGTAAATATTATAGTACATCAATTATGTAAAGAAGTTTATCAAAGGGTTGTTTAAAATAGGTGAACAAATTATAACACAAGAGCAAAACTTCATTCAACCCATGTACTGCCTTTGTTGATTCCTCTCAAAATCTAAAAGAAATCATATACTTTGGTTTTGTTATGCCTGGTTTCTTAACAAATATTAAAATTGTCAGAAAGAAAAGAATATTAATAAACTAAACGAAATGAAAACAAAATAATTATAAATCAGCTACATTAAAAATGATAAATTGAAATCTACAATGAATGGCTGTTAAGAATCCGTTATCTTACCATTCTTTAAGTCAAGTTATTCACCGATTAATTAAAGTTAGATAGTTGGATTGGCAGCAAATATATTGTTAGATGTACAATGAATTTAAAGATATAATTTTAGCAGCCATAGAACAATTGTTAGATAAAAAAAAAAACCAGCGGTTTTAAAAAAAATTCTACCCTAACATGTTAGCTTCAACTTTTTATTACAGAAATGGAAAGATACATATGACCACGACAACTTTTACCGTCAACATTACATTAAACAAATTATTTAATGTACTTACATCCCACAGCCTCACAGAGCGGCAGCGTGGTCAGCGAAAAGAGTGCAACGAACAGCATTCCTTATGGTGTCTTGTTCTTCTGCACGAAGTAGATGCCTCAACAACTTATATATATTTACATAGATAGCAATTCGGTTCCCTTATTTTATACTTAAACAGCTATTTCAGCTATTTTTCTCACTTTTTACTTGTTTTGACAATCTGTATTATAAACAAGATGTTTACAACTATTTTAAATGTTTTATTTATGAGGATGTATGGTGCATTTTATGAATATATTAACAGTCAACAAGATAAATTTTCTCATTTTTTAGAGTTTTCAATAAAGCAGAAAAAATAAACGCACATTAAAACAAACTTCATTCTGTTAATATGTTTTCTACTTTCATGTTAATGTATTCATCTTCAATGAATAATTACAATATTATTGCCGTATCAGTAAAAATAAATACTCTGCACTTTGTTAACAGACCAATAAAGATAGTCTATGCAGGATATCATAGTTAACAATTATATCTAGTTCTTTAGTCGACATAAATAATTGTGAAATAAATATATATGGTAAAACATTACTCATAACATTCTGCGATTTAAGTATTATAATCATATTGGTCTACCGATGGATATTTAATTGAAGGGTGACATCTAACAGTTAATTCCCACAAGCAAAAGTAATTCACAATAGCCTCCAAATTGCACCGTTATATAATTTGAACTTCTGAGTCTCAGTACATGTTTTAAATAGCAAATTTCATCTAAGTTGCAATTCTGTTTGTTTGGGTTTTTTAGAATCTTTATTACAAATAAAAAGATAACTACAAGACGCAATTTTATTTGAACTTATTGTGCACCATTGATTATTGATGTAGCAGTGACAGAATAAATAATTCAAGATGAGACCATCGCAAAGTAATAAAATTATGATCATTGTATTTATTAACAATTTTAGGTACATCATTTACAGTCAGTGCATTTAATTTGCTTATCTATTATGATTGTTTACGTAGTTAGACTCAAACTATTAACGTCAACAGACTAAAAAATGCGTTTATGCTTATACGTGAATTTGTTTAAATAAATTTTTAAAGAAGAATATTTTTTTTATATTTTATATAAAGTCTGATTCTGTTCTTTCATTATGTAATGCACTGTTTTTAAAAAAAAGTAAAGGAAACTTTTGTTTTATAAAAGCTGGCAATAATTGTAAAGGAGTTTAATAATGAATATTCAACGAAGCTTTTATACACGTTATCTAAAAAAAGACTAATAATTTGCATCAATCGGTTAAATGAATCCAGTTTATTTAAACAAAAAATCGCACATGCCTTTTCTAGCTTATTGTAAACAATTATCTAAATTATCAAAAAAAAAAAACATTAGCAGGTTTCAATTCTAAAACATTACAATTAGAAACTTTTTTTTCTAAAAACCGTCATGACTTAAAAAGAAGTCGTTACTTTGTATTTTTGTTCAATAAATAAACATATTTCATGAGCAATAGAAATAAATTTGTAGGCATAAATTGTGTTTTCTTGCATTCACTTGATTGATACACATGACATATTGAATACTTAAAGACTATAATTTATAAACCACAAGTATATAAGTTCACATAGTTTGGTAGTAACAAAACACAATTGTTCAAACTATTTGAAAATAAAAAACAAACAAACAAACAAAAAACAACAGAATCATTTTTATTTTAGAGAGCATGTCTGCCTGTCTACATGTATGTGTTCCTCCATTCTGCTTTAACTTTTATCTCGCCTATCTCAGTTCCTCTGTTCAGGAGACTGTGATTCCCCCATCAATAGCAATAGCTGTTCCTGTCATGTTTTTCCCTGCTGGGGAACACAGGAACAGCACCAAGTCAGCAATCTGGAAATCGAATGGTAAATTAACATATGTCAGTGTTGTAAATAAAATGGTGGGGAAATAAAAATTTATATTTAGGTGGAATATAAGCTGCTTATGTTTTATATCATTTCGACGACCATATACAGATGTAAGTAGGGCCAAAATAACAGGAACAAATGCAAGTTAAAGTGAATTTGAATAAAGCTACTTCTAGTTTCTTTTCATTGCTTTTTAGATTAATTACCAAATGAAAAAATAATAATAACGTTTTATCTATTTGATCACTTGTGCTCGCTCTATTTGTATTAGTCTATATATACTTTTTATTAAGATTGGCTGTTTTATTAGCTATATACAATCTTGCCCCTGATAAAGTATCTTTGCTGACTTAAACGCCTTTGTTCCAGGTTTATATAGACTGAACACGTCACATCTAAGATACTTTAAAAAACAACTTTTTATCATTTAGAGTTTACCCAAAAATCCTATTTCTGTTAGTTCATAGCTACCTGATCTACTTCGGTGAACTGTTTCGTTGGATGTGCTAATCTTGCTGCATCCTTTATAAATACAAAACAAAAAATCAAAACAATTACCATTGGAGCTAGATATGCATCATTGGTCAACAAAAATGTGAATAAATGAATAACATCGTGCTTAAATACAGTACCGATCAGACCCAACCTAACACCAGAGTAAACCCCAACTAAACCCTGGTTTTACTTTTGGGCTTTACTTGGGGTTTACTCTGGGTTTACTTTTAGAAAATTTGGGTCCACTCGGGGTTTACCTGTGGTTTACTTTGGGTTTACTTGGAAATTGCTTTTGTGGTCCACTGTACGCACTGAAGTGTGAAGCAGACACATGTTTTATCTTACCATCCTACTGCCTGTAATTCCTGCCCCTTGCGTATACCGAATGCTTAGTTAGCGTCTGTTTTCAGGGTATATTTCTGATCAGGGTTTACTCTCTGTGTCCTCTCTGGATTTACTTGGGGTTTACTCTGGGTTTACTCTGGGTCCACTCTAGTAAACCCGAAGTAAACACAGAAAGTAAACCCAGGTTTACGTTGGGGTTTACTTTCTGTTAGGTTGGGTCTGATCAATACTGAATATTATATACTTTTCATCCAATATTTTTTTTTATTTCAATTATGAAATATGATGTAATTTTATCATATTTAAATGGATTGTTTATTTGCATTTGAGTTCCTGCACAACTGTTATTTACTGATTTTAACGATTCAGTACGAATGAGACTGTTATGTTGGATGTGCTATGTCATGACACATTAAATTTAATTCCATTTATATCTTCTATATTTACATCTACCAAACATAATTTCCTCTATTTCTTACGGAAACCTATATTTAATTCATAGCTCTATAGAAACAGCCTGACTGAAATCTACACGCCCTATTTATCGATTGGTCGAAATCTACAGCGGCTGAACTAAAACAGGACTAAAATTGACACGCCCTGTTAATCGATTGGTCTGAACCTACAGCGACCTTAGTAAAATCCCGGACTGCACGAAATAATCATATAAATATAAAATAATTGGCTGTTTCTTTTAGCTAACGTACTTTCGTACATTAACAGTTATTTAGTGAATTTTACTAACTTTTTTATAATCAGTTTATTAATTAGTTAAAGAAAGATGTTAATATAAACAATAAAATGCTTTCTTTGATGATTCATGCTGGTTATGAAGGTAGCGATCATTGCAGGAAAAAATTTACATAACCCGCTAACGCGGGTTATGTATTTTTCCTGCAATATCACTACCTTCATATCCCAAATAAATAACAAAAAAGCATTTTATTGTTTAGATATAATGCACTTATAAACTATACTATCAATTTAAAGAGTATTTTAGTTTTAATGATACTGTAAATATTATTATTTTTGTTTTTGGTAAAGTACGCATTTATGGAGTCAAACAACAGTACAATGTACTGAAAACGCCGATATGTCATTGACTTAATACAAGTTATGATTTTTTACCAATATGCACAGGGGTTTCAAACTTACTAAGCTACTAGCGTAAATTTGCACACGCGTAAATAACCAATTTAAAGCATCGGAATATAGGTTAATCACGTAGTCCTGCGATATGTACCGCCATGATAACTTACCTTATATTTTTTCTGCGCTTAACCCAGTGGGTGCCTCTTTTTCTTTAATGAAAGGGACTATAACTGAAAATAATTAAATTAAATTGAATTGAATGTTCATTGTATGGCATGCCAAACTTTGCAATAGTCGATCTTCTCCAGTTGTTTTGTTTAAATTCCATTTGTTTGTATGTTTTTGTTTGTTTGTTTGTTTGTTTTTTTTATATATATAACTTTTATTGGAATAGTTTTTGACTTTTTTTCATTTGCATTGCATCATTTTCAATTTGTATTGTATTATATCAAATCTTATTCAATATTTTTTCATTGTTTAAATCTTATTTGTGTTGTAAGATACAGTTCATTTGTATTGTTAAGTGATTCACTTGCATTGCATTTTGTGGATTCGTTATTTTAATATTTTACGAAGTATTTTATAGGGTTTATTATAATTGAGTAAAAATAATCCTTTAGCTAAAATTTAACAGAAAAGATATTGAATAAAAAAATGAAATGAATGAATTTTTACGATACATATAGCATTTATACAATATAAATTTTGTTTATACAATAGAAAGAAAAATGATGAAATACAAAAAGAAAAATTATTCGATACAAATGAAAATTGTACAATGCAAATGAAAAATTATAGAATAAAAATGAAAATTATACAATGCAAAATAATAGTATTCAAGTAAAAGTAAAATGTCAATATATATTATATCACTTACATGTAAATGATGCACGTTTTAGAACTAGAGAAAGGTGTCTTTTTAAGTAGGGAGATATCATAACATTTAATAAAGAATGTGACATACAATATAGAGAACAAATTACGTATTACCCGTGTTAGTCCAATTAAACCAGACTTAGAGGCAATGTAGCTGGATACGTTTAGTAAAGCCACAAGTCCACAAATAAAAGAAATATTAATCATTCTCCCCCATCCTGTCAATCATAGATATGAAAAGAATAAAGAAATGAAATCAATGGTGAATAGACATTCGGTTCTTAAGTTATTTGCATTTAATACCCTTTAAAGAATTGAAAAGAAAGCATATTTAATAGTTTTGAAATAGCATAATGAATAATTGTAAAACAGCTTATTTTAGGTGTCCATAAATAGTGAGCTTATAGAATCCAAAACCAAAACCAAAAAAAACCCTAATAGGGTAGGGCAGATTCATTTTCATCAGACATGATCATATGCGACGCAAAAAACAATAATTCATTCATTTTAAAGCAATAGTTTCAACAATTTACTTATTCGTTACCTTTCTCTTTCATTGAGCCCAGCAATTGTTTAATAACCATAAACGGAGCAGTCAAGTTGACGGTGATATCGTCCTCCCAGTTGTCATCCGGAAGTTCTTCAATCTTGCTGACGGAAAGGCGACCTAAATATTTAGATGATAATAAACCGATAGACTAATTGATGTATACTTAGTCTAGCAAATGCAGTGACGAACAGACATGCATACAGACAATAAAAGCTAAAAACAAAATACAAATCTTTGAAAAAATATCAATATAATAAAGCATAATTCAAAGAACGAATAAATCAACATTTAGGCATATGATTTCTACTGTGGTTTCATCAATGTCCGTTGAATTCCTGCTTTGATAGATTTCATTGTTGACTCTGCTCACACGAACAAAACAATCGTTCCAATCGGAATGTCAAATAGTATATTGTATTGTTAGAACAATAAGCATTGAATTTATGCATTAATGGGTGTTTAATATTCACTAAATTTACGAATATTGATGCCATGGAAAATGATTGAAACTGAGTACCCATGCAAAAGTTATGTATATACCAGCTGTATTAACTATGACATCAACATCTTTAGACTTCAGTTCCTGTAAAACCCTTTGGAAATCTGTTTTTAAAAGGTCGCATTCAAAAAATGTAACATCATGTTTACTCCTGCGAAAAAAGAAATGCAATTAACAAAAGGTATCTGAAAAAGCTCTTAAAAATACATATTTGAAAGGGGGATATGTCGCCAAGCAAAATTGTTTTTCCTATAACTACAAAAAACCAAAGGACAGAAATCATTTATGTCTGATAAAAAAAAAAAAACATCAAGAGACATTTATTCTATTTTAACATTTTTTGTCTAGTTTGTGAATTAAAAAAAAGATTACAGTAACGTTTAATATTTGTCAAAAAAGATAAAAAAAAATATAACAAATTAATTGCCATTTAAAGGGAAACAAATATCAACCTACCTTTCTTTATCTTATCGATTGAAATCTGTACACTATCCTGTTTTGCTTTGTCAACTCCAATGATGTCACAACCGGCGTTTGCCAAAGAAGTGGCGATTGATGTGATGATCCGATTGCACCAGCAAAACCGACTACAAGCGCTGTTTTCCCATCTAAAGTCATTTCAACTTTATCCTGTCAACCTAAAAGTATGGAATTTAATGGTACAGTCTTCACGCAGGTAGGATAAAGTCTCATGTATTGTTTTGGCGTGAAATAATCACAGCAATAGACCCGACTTAAGCAATTTTAGACAATAGCTGACAGATTTTTTATTCAAATTTAAAGTTTTCTGGAGTTATAATATTAGTGTGTTGTTATTGATCTAACCAGTATTTCACCCAGAAAATATAAACTGTGCGTCTTGTGATTTGAAAAATATAAAACATATTGCATGTAACTTGAATCTGTCGAAAATAATGATACAAAAAATAAATTGTTGTCAAGTACATGTATAACAAAAGCAGTACCAGCCCCTTAATCCTTAAAGACCAAGAACTAAATAATCAAAATAAGCAATAAGCTTTTATCAAACTTGAAAACAGATTTTATTGATCATAATAAAATGTATTTTGGTGTGACGATTCTATTCCTTCCTTAGCAGCAATTTTCTCCAAGCAATTATACATGCGGTAAAATCCAAAAAAGTATTACATTAAACACAACTGACAAAAAAAAATGTGCGGAGTGTTTTTTTTTTCTTTTGCAATATATACCTTGTTGCATGTATAGGCAAACGGCATGTTGCATTTTAAGAAAAAATTCTTTTAATGGAGTTGTATTTATTTCAAATTAGTAAAATAGTAACTAAAGTGATTTTTCGACAATTATGCAATGAATTGTGATATTATGATAAATCATTATCTTTTCGAAGATGTGAAAACCAAAGTAATTAGTGGAATGTGTGCAAAGAAAAGTCACAGGATATTCATAACACTGCAAATACATGTAGCATTGGTTCAAAACTTTCTGACAACCTTCATTTTTCATCATTTTGCCAATATCTTTTTTTTAAATAAACATCTATGATATATGTATATATCATTTTTTAGAGAAAAAACCCGCATTTTGTTTTCAACTAGTGTCATTCTCTTTACCCGTACCTTTCATTGATATCTTAATTTTGAAATCATTTTGATGAACAAATTCAGTAAAAAATTATGTGTTATTAAACTCATAAATTTTCTGTTCATATGGAAAGGAAATCTAAAGATTATGTATCGCAATGTATTAGACTTAGACATTTAAAATATATGTTCCAGGAAACCTTTATTAGGGTTTGCGTATTTTGTAAAATTCTGTCATTGTGTGTTGATGAAAATCTAAGTTTCAATGCTGCTTTGCAATTAAACATTTAAAAAAAATAGAATGAAACGTATTTATTCCGTTAAAAGTTCTTTATGCAAAGAATAGCATAATTGTGCAAATGCACACGTGTGAAATACATGGTGAATTCAAATCAAAAGGTAAACGGGTTAATTCCGAAGTTTTCACTGACTCTCATTTTAAAATATAACATTGTCACATATAAAATGATTTCAAAGCTCATTTAGGAATGTCACTTAATTCCAAACAACATCATTTATTTAGTTAACAGCACTGGCAGACATTTCCAGTCCTTATACGTATTCTAAATTTGGGAAAACATGTTTAAGCAATCAGACTGAATGTATTTTTTAATAATTAGTTATGGTTGTAGCGCACTTTCTGATTAGCTTGAAATTATTTTATATCGTATAAAGAAAGTTGCCTACGTCATAGTCAGACTAACGTCAAAAATGTATCAATACGGCTGACGTTACATTTGAATTTATTACAATTTTACGTCATTTTAAAGGTCCAAGGACCGTTTTTATCTACAATGAAGAATAAAAAATTAAATTATAAGCAATGAATACAATATTTATTAGTTTTATACGATATTAAATGGTTTTAAACTGCCCCAAATCATTTTATGTCGTATAAAACAAATAAATATTGAATTCATTCCTTATATAAAATATTCTTCAATGTTTAATATTTTTGTCTGGGATAACAATGTGAATCGATCTGTTAATGTATAGTCCGATGATTCAATATGATTTAGATTAAAATGTATAATTGCTGAAGATCAAAAAAAATTAAGTAACAGGAACTATGAGATGATCATAATGAATACGATCATAAAGTTGTCAGGCTTTGTTGGATTTGACCTGCCCCCTTTGTCGGTAATTGATCATCTCATAATACCCCTAGAATGATTCCTTTCCGAAAGTTAACACCACCATTGTTAGATGTTATATCATTTACAAAAAAAATTAAGCTGTAAAAATAATAAAATATTCAGTCTTACCTGATCCAATATAGCAAACAGAATTTTAAAAAACTATCTGTACAGTTGCAACACTGTATCTTGGGTGGCCCCTGACCCACTTTTGTAGCGGAGGGTCGTCGCTGTATAAAAATAAGGTTTTACACCCCTGTCATTGATGCCGAATAGATATCCTTTTAAAGTGCAAAGTAATCAGAAACACTTAGTAATGTTTTGCTTACTTAATAAAACACAAGTAATGTGTTAAAAAAAAATTGTAAAGTACTAGTGGTCAATTGTTCTTTTATTAACCATTTAAAATCGATAGCGCCCGTATTGCTTATTTATAGACATACATGCAATTTGAGATTTTTTTTTGTTTTTTGATCTGCAGTGCCAAAGACAATAACGCACTTGCATATAATGATTGATTTTATTGACTAATTGCTTGTCTTTGCTTGGCAATGCATTTTAATTTCTGTGAGGAGGGGTTAGAAGGTTTTGGTAATGTCCTAAACAACAGCAAGTAATAATGATAAACAACTATTAAATTAAGGGAACTATAGTCATCATTCCGGTTTGTCAGTTTTATTGTCCCCACTTCGTTTTCCCGTCGTTTTTTGTTTGATTTTCGTTTTTGTTGGCATATTAATTTCAATTTTTCTGTGTAGCTGCATAAAGATGCCCTTACAGATAAATTATGACTAGTTTTACTTTTTTCACAAGGTATATTTACGTATTATTCTGACCATTATGATCGGGTTAAATTAGTTATTTAAAGTTCCAATAAATAAAACGAAAAAAAAAGAAGGGAAAACGGAAGTTTTTAACGCAGATCCAACTGTACCATTAATTTAACAAAGCAATTATTACTCATTGAGTTCGACTTGCGTTACTTTTTATATCCACTGCGTGCTTTAAAGTTATAGACTTTTTTCAAATGTTTTGTATTTATGAACTAATTAAGAGTGTCCTGGTGCATTTATAAACCTATATAGACACAAATATACTTATCATGTTTGTTCTTTAAAACATATCCAGATCTTTAATTTGATTGTTAATTTAAACACTGAATTTAGAACGTCGAATCTTGATTCTCGTATTTCGAATCTAGTATTTCAAATCTCGAATCTCGAATGAGCCCTCTGAGCTTTCGTAGAAATCAATATCTTAAACACCGAATTGCTTGAAAGAAGAATCACTTAAAATCTACGTACAGACAGACAGAACATGTGGTGAGGTAGAAGTAGTCTTTGTAAGCATCATACAAATACAATGTACTCTTTCGAGTGTTCACACCCACGTTTCTGGATACTATACATAGATTCAGACTTTTTCTCTAACACTTCTTAATTGTCTTTGGTTGTTCCGTCTCCGGAATAATTTTCAATTTTGTCCGAATTTGTGTTTTTCTTTCATAATATAGAAACGTTGTACAAACGTTTTGCGTTAGTTTTAGCATGTGCTTCCGAGCACGATTCCTACATTTCATGTCTCTTTGATAGCAAGATTTATCGTAGTGGAGTCTGTCCCTGCACAGCGTAAGTGTTAATCATGATATGTTCTTAATTATAAGTTTGTAATTATAGTTTATTTATTAGTCCAAATATATAATACCACGCAACTATTTAAATAGTAAGAGAAAATTCGGAATGAACTTATCGTGGTACATAATTGTACAATTCATACATTTTTTCCTATCTTTAAACATAACTACTAAGTATTCAAAATATATTGACACATTTCATATATATGGATCTTTGATACATCTGTAAACTGTATTACTTCTGTATGTTCCTACATATGTTTTTGTGTGGCAAATGTTAATTGTGAAATTGTGTTTTGATATTGAGTGCATACTGTTTACATCTTGATAAGTCATTAAAGTAAGAAAGTTATATATTATACTTATGGGTATACCCTGTTCCAAATGCTCATTTTAAAGTGAACTTCTGTACAAATTTAGAAAGTATGATCACCAATAACTGTCACAATCCTGTATGATTATTTTTAGAGCATTGTTATTTGAGATTCAATTGTAACAGTGTCTTTTGGTTTTTTTCAGTTTTCTTACCATTTGGGCACAACCTTGATAAAGTAAATCATCTTTACTTTAATGCCTTTGGGGTTTTACTAGCGGTATAAACAATCTCCGGACTGCATAGTAAGAAACGCTCATAGTGCAGATTCAATGGCTGGTGACGATTAGGATCTTCGCTCTGAGAGACCCCTGACGGAGAAGGGACAGAGTGTGTGCGAGTCAACTGTGAATAAGTACCAGTCTAGACTAAACGATTCGTGGAAACACATCGAACTGTTGATCAACACGATTGACAACACTGCTAAATATTCTACATTATGCAAAGTAGAAGTTGACCTAGAGCAAGGTCACGCCAAGTTCACTTTAATCAAAGAAGATTTCGTGAAGTTTCTCAGCAGAACGAAGACTACCGATAGTGATCAGTGTCTGAAAAATGTGACAATTACATTTGATGAGAGGACAGGATCAATAGAAGAGGCCTTCCATAAGATCAGGCAGCAAGGATCAGATTGAAATACGCAAGAAAACCTTGTTCTGAAATGGAAGGCTCAATTAGAGGAGCAGCAGAAACTATCAGTAGCTAAGGAAAAAGCACATATCGAGAGATTCAAACAAGAATGTGAGGCAGAACTGAAGCTCTTAGATCAGAGAAAGGCAGCCGCTGAAGAAGATGCTGCACTGAATGCACTTGAACTTGACGCAGAAGAAAACAAGACTCTGTGGTCTATAGACTACCCCGAGACAGCAGATTATGTAGAGGCTCGCAGATTGAACTTCACGCCTGAACCTACAGCATCACAGGATCATCATGATCAGGACATTTGTGTAAGTGACACAGAGCCAGCAAATGAACATGTCGACAACCACATTGTTGCTTCAGCGCCAAATCCCGCACAAAACCAACTGTCTGAATTTACAAGTTTCTTATTGAATAAAGACTTGTTGATGTCTAGACTGAAGAACTTCATTGACCGTTCAGAGTCTTACTCCGCATGGAAAGCAACATTCAAGAGCGTCATGAAGGAGCTCCAAGTCTCCACAGAAGAAGAAATAGATTTGATGATCAAGTATCTGGGCCCTGAGTCTTCAAAGCATGCTAACAGCATCAAGATTTTCAATGTCAACAACCCGACTCGAGGATTACAAAGAGTTTGGGAGCGCCTAGATGAGGGGTATGGTTCACCTGAAATGGTGGAATTCGCACTCAAACAAAAACTGTCCAACTTACCTAGGTTAACGAACAAGGACAATAAAAGAATCTATGAATTATGTGACATTTTTTTCAGAAGTAGAAGCTGTGAAAGAAGGTGAAAAGTATGCAGCACTATTATCATACTTTGATTCCTTCGCAGGAATCCTACCTGTCCTAAGTAAACTGCCTCACTCTATCCAAGAGAAGTGGACAAACCATGCTGTAAACTATAGAAAGATACAAAATGTGACATTCCCGCCCTTTTCAGTGCTCGTAAAGTTTATGAGAGAGATTAGCAGAGTGCGGAATGACCCAAGCTTCCAGTACGATGGACTCCAGCCATCAACCGACACGTCTCCCTACTCAAAGACAAATAACTTTCAAGTGATGACTAAGAAAACTATTTCTCTGCAGAAAGTTCAAGAAGAACCAGACAAGGAATGCCCTCTTCATCATACAGAACACTCTTTGAATGACTGCAGAGCCTTTAGAGCCAAACCGATAGAAAAAAAGAAGAAGATTCGTCACGGAAAACGAAATATGCTTCAAATGTTGTAAATCAACAAAACATGCTAGAAAGACTTGTAGAAAGGAAGTCAAGTGTGCTGAGTGTGATAGCATTACACATCATTCAGCCTTACATGTCTCATCTCAGCTTACACGGACCCACAGGATGGCAGAAGTTCATGGCGGGGAGCAGAGGAGAGAGATCGGAATCACTGTAGACTCAAAGTGCACCCAGATTTGCAGAGATATACACTGTACAAGCAAGTCATGTTCCAAGATAGTCTTAGTGAAAGTGTATTGTGAAGAGTCGCCAGAAAATGCAAAGAAACTGTACGCCATAATCGACGACCAAAGCAACCGTTCCGTAGTAAAGTCAGAACTACTTGACACTCTACAGTTCAGAAGCGCACTTGTGAACTATGTACTCACATCATGTGCAGGCTCATTACCTACAAAGGGGAGGCGTGCTACAGGTCTTATTGTACAGTCCCTAGATGGCAGCATTCATCTGAAACTTCCAACCCTCATAAAGTGCAACAGCATACCAGATGTTAGTTCAGATATTCCGACTCCAGATGTTGCTAGATCCTACCCACGTCTCTTGCTAGATTCAAACCTGATCTAGACGACAGTAGCGATACACTGCTTCTTATCAGGAGAGATCTTTTACAGGCTCATCATGTCTTGGACCAACCTCTTGGTCCAAGGAACACGCCATATGCATAGAGACTCCATTTCGGTTGGGTAATTGTGGGAGAAGCTTGCCAAAACAAGACACACAAACCAGAAGTTGTGAATGTCAACTAGATAAACATACTTAGAAATGGACGTCCATCTTCATTCCTACCTTGCAACAACAGTTTTGAAGTCAAGGAAACCAGCAGCAGGTCTACCATGATCAAACCGATTATTGTTCAGAATGCTGTTGATCATGACGTATTCATCAGATCCATCCACGATGAGAAGATTGGATTTTCTGAGGAGGATAGACAATTCATCAGACTTATGGATAAGGGTTCCGAAGGGACTGCACCGGGAGCTGGAAAGCCCCTCTTCCCTTCAAAAAACACCGACAGAAACTACCAAACAACAAACCACAGGCGGTAAAGCGAGCTACCATTCTCGCAAACAGTCTTCGCAAGAATGACACCAAACGACAGCACTTCACCGC
Organism: Magallana gigas; assembly: GCF_963853765.1. NCBI lineage: Eukaryota > Metazoa > Mollusca > Bivalvia > Ostreida > Ostreidae > Magallana > Magallana gigas. Next base: position 22,229,039 of record NC_088853.1, on the reverse strand, counting down.
ATTCATGGAGAAAATATTCAACAAAGAACATGCTGGTCCTGCAGAACCACTTGTAGAGAACCAAGAGTACTGTTATATGCCGCTCTTTGGGGTTTACCACCCCAAGAAGCCTGACCAAATACGAAGGGTGTTTGACTCCTCTGCCACATACAATGGCATATCTCTGTACGATGTCCTACTTCAGGGACCTGATTTGACGAACAGTCTTTTGGGCATACTACTTCGGTTCCGCAAGGAAATGGTTGCCATTGTTGGAGACATACATCACATGTTCCATTGTTTCAAAGTCACATAAGAACACTTGATATATCTAAGATTTCTCTGGCATGAAGACAATGATGTCGACAAGGATCTCAAGGAATACTGTATGCATGTACATATATTTGGCAATAGACCATCTCCAGCTGTCGCAACATATGGCCTGAAGAAAATAGCTGAGATATCCAAGAGCACACACGGAGCAGAGGTGTCAGAATTCATCTGCCGTAATTGCTACGTACATGATGGCCTAACCTCCTGCCCCACTGCTGAAGAGGCCACGAGCTTGCTACAGAAAACTCAAGACGCCATGAAACAAAATGGCAATCTCAGACTTCATAAATTTACCTCAGATAGTCCTACTTTGATGGAAGCATTTGATCCTGAAGATCTTGCCAAAGGTGTCTACCAACTTGATCTAGAAGACGACCCTCCAATACAGCGAAGTCTTGGCATCAACTGGAATCTCGCAGACGACAACTTCCACTTCAGTATCTCGACAGATGACAAACCTTTGTCCAGAAGAGGTGTCCTATCAACAGTCAACAGCATATATGATCCACTTGGTTTCCTGGCACCTGTTATCATAACAGGGAGACATATCCTCAGACAAATCGTCTCAGACACTTCAAATTGGGATGACCCATTGACAGAGCCTTTAAAGTTACAGTGGAACCACTGAAATCCATCATTACAAGTCTTGGAGAACGTCCACAAACCACGTGTTATTACACCAAATCTGGGCAAGTCCCTAAAAAAGGAACTACTGACTTTTTGTGATGCCTCAGAAAAGACAATTGCAGCCGTATCCAACATGAGGACAACTATGAGGATGGATCCCAACAAGTAGGATTTGTATTGGTAACACAATTCCACGACTTGAATTATGTGCAGCTGTTTTAGCGGTTGAAATAGCTCAAACAGTTCAAGACCATACTGACACTGAGTTTCAGGAAGTGAAATATTTCACAGACAGTCATGTTGCTTTAGGTTATATCCACAACGACACAAGGCGTTTCTTTGTCTATGTCTCCAATAGAGTGGAGAAAATAAGAAATCTTAGTCAACCTGAACAGTGGTCTTATGTACCTACAAGTCTTAACCCTGCAGATGAAGGCACCAGGGGGTCATCACCTCAAGATTTACAAAAATGTGCATGGTTGAATGGACCCTCCAGTTTCCTTGCCAAGATCCCTAACACACACACACACACACACTCACACACACACACACACACACACACACACACACACACACACACACACACACACACACACACACACATACTCGTAAAGACATGAAACTCACTACACATGACTTTTCACCAGAAAGTCACTACACTATTTTCCTAAGGGTCGTGAAGAAAAAATTTGAGCAAATTTATAAAAGACTGTCTACTCTTATTAGCCTAGGGGGCTGATAATTCGTAAATTCATTATATTAAAAATTTGGGTTTTCCCCTGAACTCCACTACATCAGACCACGTGACCCACAAGTTAGACACACATGATTCTCACTACATTGTCAGGTTTGAAATACACACATGAAACTGACTACTTACATTAATTTTACTTATTTATCCCATCTTCTCATTATCAAATGATTTGATACACCATACATTCTTTGTACAGTTTCTAAAGAATTATAGCACACAAGTTTTGTGATTTATAGTGGATTTTAAATAACGTATGTGGCAACGCACTTTGAGAAAAGTACACACTTAAAAATAATAAAACGCGTTAAACTTAGGACTAAGCTAACGCAGTTTGAAAAAAAAAATTCAAAGTGCGTTATGAAGGAACTTCAACATTTTTTATTATCGAAACACTTAACGCACTTTAAAAAATATGTTTAAATAGAAAAATCTGGAATTGAATTTCTAATTTGCTGATTGTATGGTGAATTGTTAACAATAATAGTAAATCTCATTAACCGTCTTTGAGAACGGGGATGGGTGTGGGTTAACCAATCATACAGGTCAATTACCAGTGCATCATTTACTAGTAATTGATTTCAGGAAGAAGGTTACCTACCCCTTATCTTTCTATCCAAAACGTATGATATTCAGCAACTTGAAGTAAACGTTTCTGACATAGCCCAATGTATCAGATAAGAAGTACATTAAATTTGTTGCATAGACAAAGAAGGAAAAAGGCAATTGCTACGCGATGCAGTTTATGTCATATTTGGATAATTTAAAACTCCTGATTTGTTCTTGTGTAAATTGTCAAACTACGTACGCTTATGAGAAAAAAATTCTAATCGAGAAACTGTTTATAAAGTAAGCTGAGAATGCATTGGATTCTTTTTAAAAAAAAATATATCCCATTGAGCTAAACAATATCAAACCAAGGTTAAAACAATCAGTTATTGTATGTCAATAAAAGGATCAATTATTTGGACCAAATCCTGAACAGTTTTTTATAATATTGACGATATCAACGCACTTTGAAAAAATAAATAAAAGTGCGTTTAACTGGTTCCAAAATTACTAGTAACACACTTTGAATTTTTTTCAAAGTGCGAAATATTTCAAAGTGCATGTAACAAACCTATAAATCTTTGAATAAACCCAATTATTTGTTTTTCAATTATTTTTTTGATTTTTGAATAGCTAAAACCGAATGCTGTTATTAGAACAACTAATGGACCGTGGCAGTTTAGTTATTGAAAGAGAAAAACTATCACAGGCGCCTTCTACCTACATGTACATATATATCACACGCATATACAAGCATCCATCATCTTTCATTTTCAGCCAAAGCTGTATGGTTATTTAAAGACAGAATGACGGCACAACTTCTGAGTAGAGCACTAGTTTTAATGGTGAAATTACAGATTATGATATAAAAATTCATGCAATTATTCACACCAAAATGCTCAATCACATTGATTATTTCTACATAATATTGCAAGGCATATACAAAAACAAGATCATGCATTAGCTAAGCTTATTTCATGCTAGGATCTAGAGGGAGGTCAGGGGGGTCTGAACCCCCCCCCCCACCCCCGCCCCTTGCAAAATTAAAATTTCTTTAAATTACATTATAAAATTACCAAAAATATGCCTCGGACCCTCCCCCCCCCACCCCCGACAAACTCAAATAACCGTCCGACCCCCCTGAAATTCTTTTTGGATCCGCGCATGTATTTTTTGACGTAGTGATGTTGGTACATTAAATAAAAATGAATATCAATGATTATGAAAGTAATTAAGACATTACATTAGACTCTGACATTTTATTGAGTATTACTAAAACATCTAAATATTAATATGAACAAGGCAATATGATCGTTTAGGAACATTAAAACAGCAAAATATGTACATTGTATAACCCAACTTTCAATGTTACTGAATTTACACGTACATGTACACGTAAAAAGTGTATTAATTCTCTCATATCTTCATTTTTGGGAGAATACATGAAAACCACACGATCAATAAAAAATGTACCAGAGTTTCATTATCATTTCTAAACCAGTATTGATTAAAGCAATATTCATGGCGTAGATTTTTTTCCGTTGACACTATTGGTCCTCAATCGTCTATCTAGGAAGTTAACCTATGTCTGAACACTGGTGCTGCAACACAAAAATACTTGTCAAAATATAAATTCTGAGAATGTGTTTCATCTCTGTAAAGCAAGACTTTTAAATGTACTTTTTTCAGATTTTATGCAATACTAAAAGGTATCACTACTCTCCCTCTCTCTGTCTCTGTCTCTGTCTCTCTCTCTGTCTCTCTCTCTCTCTCTCTCTCTCATAACTATCAATGAAAAACACATGTAGAGGCATTAAGTTAAAAATTCACTTTACACTTTAAATTCACACACTATCTCCCTCTCTGTCTATTTTAACTTTTCCCTATCTCTCAATTTTTTTTAATGCCTTATCTCAGTTTCATGCTGTTATCCCTTTTTACACACATCTAGTGACATTCAGGAAAAGTGTATCAATGATGAATTAACTTCATATTGATGAAAACTAAAAGCAGTTTTCTCTGTATTCCCTTTCTCTTTTTTTTTTTATTTCTCCCCTCTCTCTTCATCTCTCTTTATTTATTTATCTCTCTCTCTCTCTCTCTCTCTCTCATGCTTATTTCTTTTTAAGAAATAACATATAATTTATACATTTACCTTAATATGTATAATCTTAGACAATGGCTTTTCCATGTGAGACAAACACTTTTCTCAGGAAACCTCATTTACCTTGGATATTTTTCCTGAAAGCATAAGACAACAATAAACATAAAAAAAAAACATTTTGTTTACTTTGTTTTACTCTTTATAAAAAAAGGTTATGTTTTGTTATACAAAGAAGTTTTTAGAAATGTATAATTGACCTTTATAAAAGTGTTCAAATATTGCTGCTGTTGTTACATGTATGTTCTACATGAGATATCTCTCTCTCTCTCTCTCTCTCTCTCTCTCTCTCTCTCATTTGAACACATTTCTTTTATAAATCCTCTCACTCCCTCTCTACCTTCTGCAAAATGTCTTTGTCTCTAACTTTGTTTAAATTTCTCTCTATCTCTAATTGCCATCACATTTAGTTATTTACACACATGTAGTGACATTCAGGTAAAGTATCTCAATAGAACAAAAATCCCTTGATTTAAACAAAATGTTTTAATAATAAGTCCTTTAAATTCCTCTCTTTCTTCCGCTTTAATTTCTTTATCTTTAACTTATTATCTATCAACTTCTTTCTCTCTTTTAAATGAACATTACTTTTCATTATTTACACACACATAGTGAAATTCAGGTAAAGTATCTCAATAAATAAAAAAGAAATTACCTCCTTTAAAGAAAAAGCTGTAAAAAGGCCTCTCACTTCCTCTCTCCCTTTCAATCTAATTATTTTATCTCTAAATTTCTATCAATTTCTCTGACTTTTTCAAACAGACATCACATTTCGTTATTTACACCCATGTAGTGACATTCAGATCAAATATCTAAATTGAAAAACATGTTTTACTTAAACAAAATGTTAATAATTCCTCTCTCTTCCTCTCTCCCTTTTGATATAATTCCTTTAAATCTAACTTAGTGTCTCTCTCTCTCTCTCTCTCTCTCTCTCTCTCTATCTCTCTCTCTCTCTCTCTCTCTCTCTCTCTCTCTCTCTCAAATTGACATCACATTTAGTTATTTACACTCATGTAGTGACATTCAGGTAAAGTATCTAAATAGAAAAATTACTTCATTTATACAAAACAGTTGTATTAAGTCTCACTTACTATCTTTCCTCCACTCTGATTTCTTTATCTTATATTTCCTCTCTCTCTCTCTCTCTCTCTCTCTCTCTCTCTCTCTCTCTCTCTCTCTCTCTCTCTCATATTAACAACACATTTAGTAATTTACACTCATGTAGTGATATTCAGGCAAAAAAATTCAAAAGAAAAAAATGCTTCATTTGAACAAAAAGTTTTAATACTTCCTCTATCTTTCTCTTTCTCTACCGAACTGATTTCTTTCTCTCTTATTTTCTATTAAATTCTCTCTCTATTTTCCAATTGACATTACATTTAGTTATAGACACACATGTACTGACATTCAGTAAAAGTATCTCAATTAACAACAAAAAATTACCTCCTTTGAAGAAAAAATTGTAATAAGTCCTCTCACTTCCTCTCTCCCTTTCGATTTAATTCCTTTATCTCTAAATTTATATCTATTTCTCTGACTTTTTTCAAACAGACATCACATTTAGTTATTTACACACAAGTAGTGACATTCAGGTCAATTATCTAAATTGAAAAACATGCTTTATTTAAACAAAATGTTAATAATTCCTCTCCCTTCCTCTCTCCCTTTTGATCTAATTCCTTTAAATCTAACTTAGTGTCTCTCTCTCTCTCTCTCTCTCTCTCTCTCTCTCTCTCTCTCTCTCTCTCAAATTGACATCACATTTAGTTATTTACACGTGTGTAGTGACATTCAGGTAAAGTATCTAAATAGAAAAAATACTTCATTTATACAAAACATTTGTATTAAGTCTCACTTACTATCTTTCCTCCACTCTGATTTCTTTATCTTATATTTCCTCTCTCTCTCTCTCTCTCTCTCTCTCTCTCTCTCTCTCTCTCTCTCTCTCTCTCTCTCATATTAACATCACATTTAGTAATTTACACTCATGTAGTGATATTCAGGCAAA